>NC_045699.1:1495315-1521812 GCF_009834535.1 Camelus ferus
TTTTCTGTTGTAAACTACACTCCATACATATATATGGTTATGTACTAGCTCCAAATCGGTTTTACAGTGAAAACTGCCGGAATTTCAATCCGGCACAAGGAAACATACTGGGATACCAGAGTTAAAGTTTCTCCTGCAAAATTTTCCCTTTGAGCTAGATGAAAAAAAACACCCCCCATGCTCAGTTGTGAGAGATATATGTGTGTGAAAGCCATCCTTCACATAGCTTGTTGGGAACAAAAATTTTTTTCAGTTGCTAAATACACTCCATAAATATTTTTGGGGAGGTACTATATCCAAATCGGTTTTACAGTGAAAATTGCAGGAACTTCAAACCGGCACTACGAACACTGAGAAACCAGAGTAAAATTTTCTCCTGCAACCCGTTCTTTTGTGCTACCTGAACGATTGTCTCTCCACATGCCCATTCTGAGAGATAACTGTGTGTGAAAGCCGTACTTCACCTAGCTTGTTGGGAACACAAAGATTCTTTCCATTAGCGTACTACACTCCATAAATATATATGGGAATGTACAAGATTCAAATCTGTTTTACAGTTAAAATTGCAGGAAATTCAAACCGGCACTAGGAAATAGTCTTAGAGACCAGAGTAAACTTTTCTCATGCAAACATTTCTGTTTGCTTGATGAACGAAATTCTCTCCCCATGCTCAGGTCTGAGAAATATGTGTGTGTGAAAGCCGTACTTCATATCGCTTTTTGGGAACACAAGTTCTTTTCGGTTGCAAACTACGGTCCATAGATATATATGGGGAGGTACAAGTTCCAAATCGATATTACAGTGAAAACTGGAGGAACATCAAAAGGGCACTAGGAAACAGACTGAGAAAACAGAGTAACAGTTTCTCCTGCAAACCATTCCATTAATGCTAGATGAACGAACGTCTATCAACATGCTTAGTTCTGAGAGATAACTGTGTGTGAAAGCCTACCTTCACCTATCTTCTTTGGAACACACTGTTTCTTTTAATTTGGAAACTACACTCAATACATATTTATGAGGAGATATTAGCTCCAACTCAGATTTACAGTGAAAACTGCAGGAAATTCAAACCGGCACTAGGAAAAAGACTGAGAAACTAGAGTAAAAGATTCTCCAGCAAACCGTTCCTTTGTGCTTGATGAACGAACTTCTCTCCACATGTTCTGGTCAGAGAGATATGTGTGTGTGAAAGCCGTCCTTCATCTAGCTTGTTAGGAACAAATATTTTTTTTTAGTTGCTCTCTACACTCCATACATATTTATCGGGAGGTATTATATCCTACTCGGTTTTACAGTGAAAACTTCAGGAAATTCCAACCGGCACTAGGAACCAGACTGAGAAAACAGAGTAAAAGTTTCTCCTGCAAACCTTTCCTTTTGTGCAAGATGAACGAAGTTCTCCCCATGCTCAATTATGAGAGATAATTTTGTGTGAATTCCGCCCTTCACCTAGATTGTTGGGAACACAAAGTTTCTTTTCAGATACCAAATACACTCCATACATATTTATGGGGTTGTACTAGCTCCAAATCTGCGTTACAGTGAAAATTGCAGGAAATTCTAAACCGGCACTATGAAAACAGAATGAGAAACCAGAATAAAATTTTCTCCTTCAACCAGTTCCTTGTGCTTAATGAATGAACTTCTCTCCGCATGCTCAGGTCTGAGAGATAAACGTGAGTGAAATCCGTCCTTCACCTAGCTTTTTGGGAACACATAGATTCTTTTCAGTTGCAAATTTCTATCCATACATATATAGAGGGAGGTAATATTTCCAACTCGGTTTTACAGGGAAAACTGCTGGAAATTCAAACCGGCAGTAGGAAACAGACTGAGAAACTAGAGTAAAAGTTTCTCCTGCACCCCATTCCCTTTGAGCAAGATGAACGAACGTGTATCCACTTGCTTAGTTCTGAGAGGAATGTGTGTGTGAAAGACATTCTTAAACTAGTTCGTAGGGAACAGAAAGTTTCTTTTCATTTGCAATCTACACTCCTCACATATATATGGGGAGGTACTAAGTCCAAATCTGTTTTACAGTGAAAACTGCAGGAACTTCACCAGGCAATTAGAAACAGACTGAGAAACCAGAGTAAAAATTTCCCCTGCAAACCGTTCCCTTTCTGCTAGATGAATGAACGTCTCTCCAAATGCTCAGTTCTGAGAGATATGATTGTGTGAATGCCGTTCTTCACCTAGCTTTTTGGGAACACAAATTTTCTTTTCAGTTGCAAACTACAATCCGTAAATATATATGGGGCGGGACTAGCACCACCTCGATTTTACAGTGAAAAGTGCAGGAACTTCAAACCGGCACTAGGAAACAAACTGAGAAACCAGAGAAAAAGTTTCTCCTGCAACTCATTCCCTTTGTGCTAGATGAACGATCGTCGCCCCACATGATCAGTTCTGAAATATATTTGTGTGTGTAAGCCGTCCTTCACCTATCTTGTTTGGAACACAAATTTTCTTTCCAGTTGCAAACCCCACTCCGTAAATATATATGGGTAGGTATAAACTCCAACTCGAATTTACAGTGAAAATTGCAGGAACTTCAAAACGGCACTATGAAACAAACAGTGAAACCAGGGTAAATTTACACTGCAACCCATTCCCTTTTTGCTAGGTGAATGAACGTCTCTCCACATGCTCAGGAGTGAGAGATAACTGTGTGTGAAAGAGGACCTTCACCTAGCTTGTTGGGAAACAAAGTATCTTTTCAGTTGCAAACAACAATTCATATATATATATATAGGGACGAACAAGCTCCAACACGGTTTTAAATTGAAAATTGCAGGAAATTCAAACCGGCACTAGGAAACAGACTGAGAATTCAGAGTAAAAGTTTCTCCGGCAACCCGTTCCATTTGGGCTAGATGAACGAACTTCTCTCCACATGATCACTTCTGAGAGATATGAGTGTGTGAAAGCCGTTCTTTATCCAGCTTGTTGGAAAGAAAAAGTTTCTTTTCAGTTGCAAATTACACTCAATACATATATATGGGGAGGTAGTAACTCCAAATCTTTTTTACTGTGAAAAATGCAAGAAATTCATATGGGCACTTGGAAACAGACTGAGAAATCAGAGTAAAATTTCTCCTGCAAACGGTTCCCTTTGTGCTAGATGAACGAACGACTCCCCCATGCTGAATTCTGAGATATAAGTGTGTGTGTAAGCCTTCCTTCAACTACCATGTTGGGAACACAAATTTACTTTTCAGTTGCAAACTACACTCCATAAATATATATGGGAGTTAGTAGCTCCAACAATGTTTACAGTGAAAACTGCAGGAAATTCTAACTGGCACAAGGAAACAGACTGAGAAACCAGAGAAATTGTTTCCCCCACAACACGTTCCCTTAGTGATAGATGAACGAACGTTTCTACACATGCTCAGTTCTGAGAGATATGTGTGTTTGAAAGCCGTCCTTCACCTATCTTGTTGGGAATACAAAGATTCTTTTAAGTTGCAAACTACACTTCATACATATATATGGGTAGGTACCAGCTCCAACACGGTTTTACAGTGAAAATTGCAGGAAATCCAAACTGGCACTAGGAACCAGACTGAGAATCCAGAGTAAAAGTTTCTCCTGCAAACCATTCCTTTGTGCTTGATGAATGAACTTCTCTCCCCATGTTCTAGTCTGAGAGATATGTGTGTGTGAAAGCCGTACTTCATATCCCTTGTTGGGAACACAATGTTTCTTTTCAGTTGCAAACTATACTCCATATATATGTATATGGGAAGATACTAGTTCCAACTCGGTTTTAAAGTGAAAACTGTAGGACATCAAACCGGCAATACAAAACAGATTGAGAAACCAGAGTAAAATTTCTCCTGCAACCCGTTCCCTTTGTGCTACATGAAAGAAATATTCTCCCCGTGCTCATTTCTGAGAGATATATGTGTGTGAAAGCCGTCCTTCACCTAGCTTGTTGGGAACACAAATTTTTTTTTGTTGTTAACTACACTCCATTCATATTTATGGGGAGTTACTATATCCAACTCGGGTTTACAGTGAAAACTGCTGGAAAATCACACCGGTACTAGGAACCAGACTGATAAACCAGAGTAAATGTTTCTCATAAAAACCTTTTCGTTTGTGCAAGATGAAAGAAATTATCTCCCCATGCTCAGTTCTGAGAGATAACTGTGTGTGAAAGCCGTTCTTCACTTATATTGTTGGGAACACAAAGTTCCTTTTCAGTTACCAAATACACTCCATAAATATATATGGGGATGTACTAGTTCCAAATCTGTTTTACAGTGAAAATTGCAGGAAATTCAAACCGGCACTAGGAAACAGACAATGAAACAACAGTAAAATTTTGTCCTGCAACCCGTTCTTTGTGCTTGATGAACGAACGTCTCTCCACATGCTAAGTTCTGAGACATATGATTGTGTGAATTCTGTCCTTCAACTAGCTTGTTGGGAACACAAAGTTTCTTTTCAGTTGCAATCTACAATCCATATATATATATAGGGAGGGACTAGCACCAACTCGAATTTACAGTGAAACCTGCAGGAACTTCAAACCGGCACTAGGAAACAGAATGAGAAACCAGAGTAAAATTTTCTCCTGCAACCCGTTCAGGTTTTGCTAGTTGAAAGAACGTCTCTCCCCATGCTCATGTAGAGAGATAAGTGTGTGTGAAAGCCTCACTTATCCTAGCTTGTTGGGAACACAAAGTTTCTTTTCTGTTGTAAACTACACTCCATACATATATATGGTTATGTACTAGCTCCAAATCGGTTTTACAGTGAAAACTGCCGGAATTTCAATCCGGCACAAGGAAACATACTGGGATACCAGAGTTAAAGTTTCTCCTGCAAAATTTTCCCTTTGAGCTAGATGAACAAAAAACACCCCCCATGCTCAGTTGTGAGAGATATATGTGTGTGAAACCCATCCTTCACATAGCTTGTTGGGAACAAAATTTTTTTCAGTTGCTAAATACACTCCATAAATATTTTTGGGGAGGTACTATATCCAAATCGGTTTTACAGTGAAAATTGCAGGAACTTCAAACCGGCACTACGAAACACTGAGATACCAGAGTAAAATTTTCTCCTGCAACCCGTTCCTTTTGTGCCTACTGAACGATTGTCTCTCCACATGCCCATTCTGAGAGATAACTGTGTGTGAAAGCCGTACTTCACCTAGCTTGTTGGGAACACAAAGATTCTTTCCATTAGCATACTACACTCCATAAATATATATGGGGATGTACAAGATTCAAATCTGTTTTACAGTGAAAATTGCAGGAAATTCAAACCGGCACTAGGAACAGACTGAGAGACCAGAGTAAACTTTTCTCCTGCAACCCGTTTCCTTTGTGCTTGATGGAAGAATATCTCTCCCCATGCTCGGTTCTGAGAGATATGTTTGTGTTAAAGCCGTCCTTCACATAGCTTGTTGGGAACACAAAGTTTATTTTCAGTTGCAAACTACACTCCATATATATCTATGTGTTTGTACTAGATCCAACTCGGTTTTACAGTGAAAACTGCCGTAATTGCAAACCGGCACTTGGAAACAAACTGAGATACCAGAGTTGAAGTTTCTCCTGTAAACCGTTCCCTTTGTGCTAGATGAACGAACATCTCACCCCGTGCTCAGTTCTGAGAGATATGTGTGTGTGAAAGCCGTCCTTCATCGAACTTGTTAGGAAAAAATATTTTTTTTTAGTTGCTATCTACACTCCATAAATTTTTATAGGGGGGTATTATATCCAACTCGCTTTTACAGTGAAAACTTCAGGAAATTCCAACCGGCACTAGGAACCAGACTGAGAAAACAGAGTAAAAGTTTCTCCTGCAAACCTTTCCTTTTTTGCAAGATGAACGAAATTATCTCCCCATGCTCAATTATGAGAGATAAGTTTGTGTGAATTCCGTTCTTTACCTAGATTGTTGGGAACACAAATTTTCTTTTCAGATGCCAAATACACTCCATACATATTTATGGGTGTGTACTAGCTCCAAATCTGTTTTACAGTGAAAATTGCAGGAAATTCTAACCGGCAATATGAAACAGACTGAGAAACGAGAGTTAAATTTTCTCCTGCAACCAGTTCTTTGTGCTTAATGAATGAACTTCTCTCCACATGCTCAGGTCTGAGAGATAAACGTGAGTGATATCCATCCTTCTCCTAGCTTTTTGGGAACACAAAGTTTCTTTTCAGTTGCAAATTTCAATCCATACACATATATAGGTAGGTACTATTTCCAACTCGATTTTACAGGGAAAACTGCTGGAACTTCAAACCGGCAGTAGGAAACAGACTGAGAAACTAGAGTAAAAGTTTCTCCTGCAACCCATTCCATTTGAGCTAGATGAACAAACGTGTATCCAATTGCTTAGTTCTGAGAGGAATGTGTGTGTGAAAGATATTCTTAAACTTGTTCGTAGGGAACAGAAAGTTTCTTTTCATTTGCAATCTACACTCCTCACATATATATGGGGAAGTACTAAGTCCAAATATGTTTTACAGTGAAAACTGCAGGAAATTCACCAGGCAATTAGAAACAGACTGAGAAACCAGAGTAAAAATTTCCCCTGCAAACCAGTTCCCTTTCTGCTAGATGAATGAACGTCTCTCCACATGCTCAGTTCTGAGAGATATGATTGTGTGAATGCCGTCCTTCACCTAGCTTTCTGGGAACACAAATTTTCTTTTCAGTTGCAAATTACAATCCGTATATTTATATGGGGCGGGATTAGCACCACCTCGATTTTACAGTGAAAAGTGCAGGAACTTCAAACCGGCACTAGGAAACAAAATGAGAAACCAGAGAAAAAGTTTCTCCTGCCACTCGTTCCCTTTGTGCTAGATGAACGAACGTCGCCCCATATGATCAGTTCTGAGAGATATATGTGTGTAAGCCGTCCTTCACCTATCTTGTTTGGAACACAATTTTCTTTCCAGTTGCAAAACCCACTCTGTAAATATATATGGGTAGGTATAAGCTCCAACTCGAATTTACAGTGAAAATTGCAGGAAATTCAAACCGACACTATGAAAGAGACAGTGAAACCAGGGTAAATTTACACTGCAACCCATTCCCTTTTTGCTAGGTGAATGAACGTCTCTCCACATGCTCCGGAGTAAGAGATAACTGTGTGTGAAAGAGGACCTTCACCTAGCTTGTTGGGAAAACAAAGTATCTTTTCAGTTGCAAAAAACAATTCATAAACATATATAGGGACGAAACAAGCTATAACTCGGTTTTAAATTGAAAACTGCGGGAAATTCAAACCGGCACTAGGAAACAGACTGAGAATTCAGAGTAAAAGTTTCTCCGGCAACCCGTTCCGTTTGTGCTAGATGAACGAACTTCTCTCCACATGATCACTTCTGAGAGATATGAGTGTGTGAAAGCCGTTCTTCACCTAGCTTGTTGGGAACACAAAGTTTATTTTCAGTTGCCAAATACACTCCATACATATTTATGGGGAGGTAATATATTCAAATCAGTTTTACAGTGAAAACTGCAGGAACTTCAAACCAGCACTACGAAACAGACTGATAAACCAGAGTAAAGTTTCTCCTGCAACCCGTTTCCTTTTTGCTACATGAACGAAAGTCTCTCCACATGCTCGGTTCTGAGAGATAACTGTGTGTGAAAGCAATACTTCACCTAGGTTGTTGGGAACACAAACATTCTCTCCATTAGCAAACTACACTCTGTACATATATATGGGGATGTACTAGCTCCAAATCTATTTTACAGTGAAAATTGCAGGAAATTCAAACCGGCACTAGGAAACAGACTGAGAAACCAGAGTAAATGTGTCTCCTGCAAACCGTTCCTTTGTGCTTGATGAACGAACTTCTCTCACCATGCTCAGGTCTTAGAGATATGTGTGTGTGAAAGCCATACTTCACATCGCTTGTTGGGAACACAAAGATTGTTTTCAGTTGCAAACTACCCTCCATACATATATATGGAGAGGTAATAGTTCCAACTCGATTTTACAGATAAAACTGCAGGAACATCAAAACGACACTAGGAAACAGACTGAGAAACCAGAGTAATAGTTTCTCCTGCAACCCTTTCCCTTCATGCTAGATGAACGAAAGTCTATCCACATGCTCAGTTCTGAGTGATAACAGTGTGTGAAAGCCTTCCTTCACCTATCTTGTTTGGAAAACACTGTTTCTTTAATTAGCAAACTACACTTAATACATATATATGGGGAGGTACTAGCTCCAAATCAGGATTTACAGTGAAAAATGCAGGAAATTCAAACCGGCACTAGGAAACAGACTGAGTAATTGGAGTAAAAGTTTCTCCTGCAACCCGTTTCCTTTGTGCTTTATGGCAGAATATCTCTCCCTATTCTCGGTTCTGAGAGATATGTTTGTGTTAAAGCCGTCCTTCACACAGCTTGTTGGGAACACAAAGTTTATTTTCAGTTGCAAACTACAATTCCTATATATCTATGGGTTTGTTACTAGATCCAACTCGGTTTTACAGTGAAAACTGCCGTAATTGCAAACCGGCACTTGGAAACAAACTGAGATACCAGAGTTGAAGTTTCTCCTGTAAACGGTTCCCTTTGTGCTAGATGAACGAACGTCTCTCCACATGCTCAGTTCTGAGAGATATGTGTGTGTGAAAGCCGTCCTTCATCTAGCTTGTTAGGAACAAATATTTTTTTTTAGTTGCTATATACACTCCATAAATATTTATCGGGAGGTATTATATCCTACTCGGTTTTACAGTGAAAACTTCAGGAAATCCAACCGGCACTAGGAACCAGACTGAGAAAACAGAGTAAAAGTTTCTCCTGCAAACCTTTCCTTTTGTGCAAGATGAACGAAGTTCTCTCCCCATGCTCAATTATGAGAGATAATTTTGTGTGAATTCCGACCTTCACCTAGATTGTTGGGAACACAATGTTCCTTTTCAGGTGCCAAATACACTCCATACATATTTATGGGGTTGTACTTGCTCCAAATCTGCTTTACAGTGAAAACTGCAGGATCTTCAAACCGGCACTAGGAAACAGAATGAGAAATCAGAGTAAAATTTTCTCCTGCCACCCTTTCCCTTTGTGCTAGATGAACGAATGTCTCTCCCCATGCTCATGTAGAGAGATAATTGTATGTGAAAGCCTCACTTAACCTAGCTTGTTGGTAACACAAAGTTTCTTTTCAGTTGCAAACTACACTCCATATATATATATGGGTATGTACAAGCCCAAATCGGTTTTACAGTGAAAATTGCTGGAATTTCAAACCGGCACTACGAAACAGACAGAGATACCAGAGTAAAAGTTTCTCCTGCAAACCTTTCCCTTTGTGAAAGATGAAAGAACTTCCCTCCAAATGCTAAGTTTGAGAGAGAACTTTGTGAAAGCCATTCTTCACCTAGCTTGTTGGGAACACAAATTTTCTTTTCAGTTGGAAACTAAACTGCATAAATATATAAGGGTATGTACAAGCTCCAAATCGGTTTTACAGTGAAAATTGCTGGAACTTCAAACCAGCACTACGAAACAGACAGAGATACCAGAGTAAAAGTTTCTCCTGCATTCCGTTCACTTTGTGCTTGATGGAAGAACGTCTCTCCCCATGCTCTGTTCTGTAAGATATGTTTGTGTAAAAGCCGTCCTTCACATTGTTTGTTGGGAACACAAAGTTTATTTTCAGTTGCAAACTACACACAACACATATCTATGGGGTTGTACTAGCTCCAATTCGGTTTTACAGTGAAAACTGCAGGAAATTCAAACCAGTCTTTGGAACCAGACTGAGAAACCAGAGTAAAAGATTCTCCTGCAAACCTTTCACTTTGTGCAAGGTGAAAGAACTTCTCTCCCCATGCTAAGTTTGAGAGAGAACTGTGTGAAAGCCGTTATTCACATAGCTTGTTGGGAACACAAAGTTTCTTTTCAGTTGCCAAATACACTCCATAAATATTTATGCTGAGGTAATATATCCAAATCGGTTTTACAATGAAAACTGCAGGAACTTCAATCCAGCACTACGAAACACACTAAGAAACCAGAGTAAATTTTCTCCTGCAACCCGTTTCCTTTTTGCTACATGAACGAAAGTCTCTCCACATGCTCAGTTCTGAGAGATAACTGTGTGTGAAAGCAATACTTCACCTAGCTTGTTGGGAACACAAAGATTCTTTCCATTAGCAAACTACACTCTGTACATATATATGGGGATGTACTAGTTCCAAATATATTTTACAGTGAAAATTGCAGGAATTTCAAACCGGCACTAGGAAACAGACTGAGAAACAAGAGTAAACGTTTCTCCTACAAACCGTTCCTTTGTGCTTGATGAACGAACTTCTCTCACCATGCTCAGGTCTTAGAGATATGTGTGTGTGAAAGCCATACTTCACATCGCTTGTTGGGAACACAAAGATTGTTTTCAGTTGCAAACTACCCTCTATACAAATATATGGAGAGGTACTAGTTCCAACTCTATTTTACAGAGAAAACTGCAGGAACATCAAAACGACACTAGAAAACAGACTGAGAAACCAGAGTAATAGTATCTCCTGCAACCCGTTACCTTCATGCTAGATGAACGAAAGTCTATCCACATGCTCAGTTCTGAGAGATAAGTGTGTGTGAAAGCCTTCCTTCACTATCTTGTTTGGAAAACACGGATTGCTTTAATTTGAATACTACACTCATTACATATATATGGGGAGGTACTAGCTCCAACTTGAATTTACAGTGAAAAATGCAGGAAATTCAAACCGGCACTAGGAAACAGACTGAGTAACTACAGTAAAAGTTTATCCTGCAACCCATTTCCTTTGTGCTTGATGGAAGAATATCTCTCCCCATGCTAGTTTCTGAGAGAAATATTTGTGTTAAAGCCGTCCTTCATATAGCTTGTTGGGAACACAAAGTTTATTTTCAGTTGCAAACTACAATCCCTATATATCTATGGGTTTGTTCTAGATCCAACTCGGTTTTACAGTGAAAACTGCCGTAATTGCAAACCGGCACTTGGAAACAAACTGAGATACCAGAGTTGAAGTTTCTCCTGTAAACCATCCCCTTTGTGCTAGATGAACAAACGTCTCTCCCCGTGCTCAGTTCTGAGAGATATGTGTGTGTGAAAGCCGTCCTTCATCTAGCTTGTTAGGAACAAATATTTTTTTTAGTTGCTATCTACCCTCCATAAATATTTATCGGGTGGTATTATATCCTACTCGGTTTTACAGTGAAAACTTCAGGAAATTCCAACCGGCACTAGGAACCAGACTGAGAAAACAGAGTAAAAGTTTCTCCTGCAAACCTTTCCTTTTGTGCAAGATGAACGAAGTTCTCTCCCCATGCTCAATTATGAGAGATAATTTTGTGTGAATCCGCACTTCACCTAGATTGTTGGGAACACAAAATTTCTTTTCAGATGCCAAATACACTCCATACATATTTATGAGGTTGTACTAGCTCAAATCTGCTTTACAGTAAAAATTGCAGGAAATTCAAACCGGTACTATGAAACAGAATGAGAAAATAGAGTAAAATTTTCTCCTTCAACCAGTTTTTGTGCTTAATGAATGAACTTCTCTCCGCATGCTCAGGTCTGAGAGATAAACGTGAGTGAAAGCCGTCCTTCACCGAGCTTTTTGGGAACACATAGATTCTTTTCAGTTGCAAATTTCTATCCATACATATATATAGGGAGGTACTATATCCAACTCGGTTTTACAGGGTAAACTGCTGGAAATTCAAACCGGCAGTAGGAAACAGACTGAGAAACTAGAGTAAAAGTTTCTCCTGCACCCCATTCCCTTTGAGCAAGATGAACGAACGTGTATCCACTTGCTTAGTTCTGAGAGGAATGTGTGTGTGAAAGACATTCTTAAACTCGTTTGTAGGGAACAGAAAGTTTCTTTTCATTTGCAATCTACACTCCTCACATATATATGGGGAGGTACTAAGTCCAAATCTGTTTTACAGTGAAAACTGCAGGAACTTCACCAGGCAATTAGAAACAGACTGAGAAACCAGAGTAAAAATTTCCACTGCAAACCGTTCCCTTTCTGCTAGATGAATGAACGTCTCTCCAAATGCTCAGTTCTGAGAGATATGATTGTGTGAATGCCGTTCTTCACCTAGCTTTTTGGGAACACAAATTTTCTTTTCAGTTGCAAACTACAATCCGTAAATATATATGGGGCGGGACTAGCACCACCTCGATTTTACAGAGAAAAGTGCAGGAACTTCAAACCGGCACTATGAAAGAGACAGTGAAACCAGGGTAAATTTACACTGCAACCCATTCCCTTTTTGCTAGGTGAATGAACGTCTCTCCACATGCTCAGGAGTGAGAGATAACTGTGTGTGAAAGAGGACCTTCACCTAGCTTGTTGGGATACAAAGTATCTTTTCAGTTGCAAACAACAATTTATATATATATATAGGGACGAACAAGCTCCAACACGGTTTTAAATTGAAAATTGCAGGAAATTCAAACCGGCACTAGGAAACAGACTGAGAATTCAGAGTAAAAGTTTCTCCGGCAACCCGTTTATTGTGCTTGATGAACGAAAAAATCCCCCCAAACTCAGTTCTGAGAGATAACTGTGTGTGAAAGCCATTCTTCACCTAGTTTGTTGGGAACACATAGTTTCTTTTCAGTTGCCAAATACAATCCATAAATATATATGTGGATGTGCTAGCTCCAAATACGTTTTACAGTGAAAACTGCAGGAAATTCAAACCGGCACTAGGAAACAGACAATGAAACAACAGTAAAATTTTGTCCTGCAACCCGTTTTTTGTGCTTGATGAACGAACGTCTCTCCACATGCTAAGTTCTGAGACATATGATTGTGTGAATTCTGTCCTTCAACTAGCTTGTTGGGAACACAAAGTTTCTTTTCAGTTGCAATCTACAATCCATATATATATATAGGGAGGGACTAGCACCAACTCGAATTTACAGTGAAACCTGCAGGAACTTCAAACCTGCACTAGGAAACAGAATGAGAAACCAGAGTAAAATTTTCTCCTGCAACCCGTTCAGGTTTTGCTAGATGAATGAACGTCTCTCCCCATGCTCATGTAGAGAGATAAGTGTGTGTGAAAGCCTCACTTATCCTAGCTTGTTGGGAACACAAAGTTTCTTTCTGTTGTAAACTACACTCCATAAATATATATGGTTATGTACTAGCTCCAAATCGGTTTTACAGTGAAAACTGCCGGAATTTCAATCCGGCACAAGGAAACATACTGGGATACCAGAGTTAAAGTTTCTCCTGCAAAATTTTCCCTTTGAGCTAGATGAACAAAAAACACCCCCCATGCTCAGTTGTGAGAGATATATGTGTGTGAAAGCCATCCTTCACATAGCTTGTTGGGAACAAAATTTTTTTCAGTTGCTAAATACACTCCATAAATATTTTTGGGGAGGTACTATATCCAAATCGGTTTTTACAGTGAAAATTGCAGGAACTTCAATACGGCACTACGAAACACTGAGAAACCAGAGTAAAATTTTCTCTTGCAACCCGTTCCTTTTGTGGTACCTGAACGATTGTCTCTCCACATGCCCATTCTGAGAGATAACTGTGTGTGAAAGCCGTACTTCACCTAGCTTGTTGGGAACAAAAAGATTCTTTCCATTAGCATACTACACTCCATAAATATATATGGGAATGTACAAGATTCAAATCTGTTTTACAGTTAAAATTGCAGGAAATTCAAACCGGCTCTAGGAAATAGACTTAGAGACCAGAGTAAACTTTTCTCATGCAAACATTTCTTTTTGCTTGATGAACGAAATTCTCTCCCCATGCTCAGGTCTGAGAGATATGTGTGTGTGAAAGCCGTACTTCATATCGCTTTTTGGGAACACAAAGTTCTTTTCAGTTGCAAACTACGGTCCATAGATATATATGGGGAGGTACAAGTTCCAAATCGATATTACAGTGAAAACTGGAGGAACATCAAAAGGGCACTAGGAAACAGACTGAGAAAACAGAGTAACAGTTTCTCCTGCAAACCGTTCCATTAATGCTAGATGAACGAACGTCTATCAACATGCTTAGTTCTGAGAGATAACTGTGTGTGAAAGCCTATCTTCACCTATCTTCTTTGGAACACACTGTTTCTTTTAATTTGGAAACTACACTCAATACATATTTATGAGGAGATATTAGCTCCAACTCAGATTTACAGTGAAAACTGCAGGAAATTCAAACCGGCACTAGGAAAAAGACTGAGAAACTAGAGTAAAAGATTCTCCAGCAAACCGTTCCTTTGTGCTTGATGAACGAACTTCTCTCCACATGTTCTGGTCAGAGAGATATGTGTGTGTGAAAGCCGTCCTTCATCTAGCTTGTTAGGAACAAATATTTTTTTTTAGTTGCTCTCTACACTTCATACATATTTATTGGGAGGTTTTATATCCTATTCGGTTTTACAGTGAAAACTTCAGGTAATTCCAACCGGCACTAGGAACCAGACTGAGAAAACAGAGTAAAAGTTTCTCCTGCAAACCTTTCCTTTTGTGCAAGATGAACGAAGTTCTCTCCCCATGCTCAATTATGAGAGATAATTTTGTGTGAATTCCGCCCTTCACCTAGATTGTTGGGAACACAAAGTTTCTTTTCAGATGCCAAATACACTCCATACATATTTATGGGGTTGTACTAGCTCCAAATCTGCTTTACAGTGAAAATTGCAGGAAATTCAAACCGGCACTATGAAACAGAATGAGAAACCAGAGTAAAATTTTCTCCTTCAACCAGTTCCTTGTGCTTAATGAATGAACTTCTCTCCGCATGCTCAGGTCTGAGAGATAAACGTGAGTGAATTCCGTCCTTCACCTAGCTTTTGGGAACACATAGATTCATTTCAGTTGCAAATTTCAATCCATACATATATAGAGGGAGGTACTATTTCCAACTCGGTTTTTACAGGGAAAACTGCTGGAAATTCAAACCGGCAGTAGGAAACAGACTGAGAAACTAGAGTAAAGTTTCTCCTGCACCCCATTCCCTTTGAGCTAGATGAACGAACGTGTATCCACTTGCTTAGTTCTGAGAGGAATGTGTGTGTGAAAGACATTCTGAAACTAGTTCGTAGGGAACAGAAAGTTTCTTTTCATTTGCAATCTACACTCCTCACATATATATGGGGAGGTACTAAGTCCAAATCTGTTTTACAGTGAAAACTGCAGGAACTTCACCAGGCAATTAGAAACAGACTGAAAAACCTGAGTAAAAATTTCCACTGCAAACCGTTCCCTTTCTGCTAGATGAATGAACGTCTCTCCAAATGCTCAGTTCTGAGAGATATGATTGTGTGAATGCCGTTCTTCACCTAGCTTTTTGGGAACACAAATTTTCTTTTCAGTTGCAAACTACAATCCGTAAATATATATGGGGCGGGACTAGCACCACCTCGATTTTACAGTGAAAAGTGCAGGAACTTCAAACCGGCACTAGGAAACAAACTGAGAAACCAGAGAAAAAGTTTCTCCTGCAACTCATTCCCTTTGTGCTAGATGAACGAACGTCGCCCCATATGATCAGTTCTGAAAGATATATGTGTGTGTAAGCCGTCCTTCACCTATCTTGTTTGGAACACAAATTTTCTTTCCAGTTGCAAACCCCACTCCGTAAATATATATGGGTACGTATAAACTCCAACTCGAATTTACAGTGAAAATTGCAGGAACTTCAAAACGGCACTATGAAAGAGACAGTGAAACCAGGGTAAATTTACACTGCAACCCATTCCCTTTTTGCTAGGTGAATGAACGTCTCTCCACATGCTCCGGAGTAAGAGATAACTGTGTGTGAAAGAGGAACTTCACCTAGCTTGTTGGAAAAACAAAGTATCTTTTCAGTTGCAAAAAACAATTCATAAACATATATAGGGACGAACAAGCTATAACTCGGTTTTAAATTGAAAACTGCGGGAAATTCAAACCCGCACTAGGAAACAGACTGAGAATTCAGAGTAAAATTTTCTCCGGCAACCCGTTCCGTTTGTGCTAGATGAACGAACTTCTCTCCACATGATCACTTCTTAGAGATATGAGTGTGTGAAAGCCGTTCTTCACCTAGCTTGTTGGGAACACAAAGTTTATTTTCAGTTGCCAAATACACTCCATACATATTTATGGGGAGGTAATATATTCAAATCAGTTTTACAGTGAAAACTGCAGGAACTTCAAACCAGCACTACGAAACACACTGAGAAACCAGAGTAAAGTTTCTCCTGCAACCCGTTCCCTTTTTGCTACATGAACGAATGTCTCTCCACATGCTCAGTTCTGAGAGATAACTGTGTGTGAAAGCAATACTTCACCTAGGTTGTTGGGAACACAAACATTCTCTCCATTAGCAAACTACACTCTGTACATATATATGGGGATGTACTAGCTCCAAATCTATTTTACAGTGAAAATTGCAGGAACTTCAAACCGGCACTAGGAAACAAAATGAGAAACCAGAGAAAAAGTTTCTCCTGCAACTCATTCCCTTTGTGCTAGATGAACGAACGTCGCCCCACATGATCAGTTCTGAAAGATATATGTGTGTGTAAGCCGTCCTTCAACTATCTTGTTTGGAACACAAATTTTCTTTCCAGTTGCAAACCCCACTCCGTAAATATATATGGGTAGGTATAAACTCCAACTCGAATTTACAGTGAAAATTGCAGGAACTTCAAAACGGCACTATGAAAGAGACAGTGAAACCAGGGTAAATTTACACTGCAACCCATTCCCTTTTTGCTAGGTGAATGAACGTCTCTCCACATGCTCCGGAGTAAGAGATAACTGTGTGTGAAAGAGGACCTTCACCTAGCTTGTTGGAAAAACAAAGTATCTTTTCAGTTGCAAAAAACAATTCATAACCATATATAGGGACGAACAAGCTATAACTCGGTTTTAAATTGAAAACTGTGGGAAATTCAAACCGGCACTAGGAAACAGACTGAGAATTCAGAGTAAAAGTTTCTCCGGCAACCCGTTCCGTTTGTGCTAGATGAACGAACTTCTCTCCACATGATCACTTCTGAGAGATATGAGTGTGTGAAAGCCGTTCTTCATCTAGCTTGTTGGGAACACAAAGTTTATTTTCAGTTGCCAAATACACTCCATACATATTTATGGGGAGGTAATATATTCAAATCAGTTTTACAGTGAAAACTGCAGGAACTTCAAACCAGCACTACGAAACACACTGAGAAACCAGAGTAAAGTTTCTCCTGCAACCCGTTCCCTTTTTGCTACATGAACGAATGTCTCTCCTCATGCTCAGTTCTGAGAGATAACTGTGTGTGAAAGCAATACTTCACCTAGGTTGTTGGGAACACAAACATTCTCTCCATTAGCAAACTACACTCTGTACATATATATGGGGATGTACTAGCTCCAAATCTATTTTACAGTGAAAATTGCAGGAAATTCAAACCGGCACTAGGAAACAGACTGAGAAACCAGAGTAAATGTGTCTCCTGCAAACCGTTCCTTTGTGCTTGATGAACGAACTTCTCTCACCATGCTCAGGTCTTAGAGATATGTGTGTGTGAAAGCCATACTTCACATCGCTTGTTGGGAACACAAAGATTGTTTTCAGTTGCAAACTACCCTCCATACATATATATGGAGAGGTAATAGTTCCAACTCGATTTTACAGATAAAACTGCAGGAACATCAAAACGACACTAGGAAACAGACTGAGAAAGCAGAGTAATAGTTTCTCCTGCAACCCTTTCCCTTCATGCTAGATGAACGAAAGTCTATACACATGCTCAGTTCTGAGTGATAACAGTGTGTGAAAGCCTTCCTTCACCTATCTTGTTTGGAAAACACTGTTTCTTTAATTAGCAAACTACACTCAATACATATATATGGGAAGGTACTAGCTCCAAATCAGATTTACAGTGAAAAATGCAGGAAATTCAAACCGGCACTAGGAAACAGACTGAGTAATTGGAGTAAAAGTTTCTCCTGCAACCCGTTTCCTTTGTGCTTTATGGCAGAGTATCTCTCCCTATTCTCGGTTCTGAGAGATATGTTTGTGTTAAAGCCGTCCTTCACACAGCTTGTTGGGAACACAAAGTTTATTTTCAGTTGCAAACTACAATTCCTATATATCTATGGGTTTGTTCTAGATCCAACTCGGTTTTACAGTGAAAACTGCCGTAATTGCAAACCGGCACTTGGAAACAAACTGAGATACCAGAGTTGAAGTTTCTCCTGTAAACCATCCCCTTTGTGCTAGATGAACGAACGTCTCTCCACATGCTCAGTTCTGAGAGATATGTGTGTGTGAAAGCCGTCCTTCATCTAGCTTGTTAGGAACAAATATTTTTTTTTTAGTTGCTATATACACTCCATAAATATTTATCGGGAGGTATTATATCCTACTCGGTTTTACAGTGAAAACTTCAGGAAAATCCAACCGGCACTAGGAACCAGACTGAGAAAACAGAGTAAAAGTTTCTCCTGCAAACCTTTCCTTTTGTGCAAGATGAACGAAGTTCTCTCCCCATGCTCAATTATGAGAGATAATTTTGTGTGAATTCCGACCTTCACCTAGATTGTTGGGAACACAATGTTCCTTTTCAGGTGCCAAATACACTCCATACATATTTATGGGGTTGTACTTGCTCCAAATCTGCTTTACAGTGAAAACTGCAGGATCTTCAAACCGGCACTAGGAAACAGAATGAGAAATCAGAGTAAAATTTTCTCCTGCCACCCTTTCCCTTTGTGCTAGATGAACGAATGTCTCTCCCCATGCTCATGTAGAGAGATAATTGTATGTGAAAGCCTCACTTAACCTAGCTTGTTGGTAACACAAAGTTTCTTTTCAGTTGCAAACTATATTCCATATATATATATATGGGTATGTACAAGCCCAACTCGGTTTTACAGTGAAAATTGCTGGAATTTCAAACCGGCACTACGAAACAGACAGAGATACCAGAGTAAAAGTTTCTCCTGCAAACCTTTCCCTTTGTGAAAGATGAAAGAACTTCCCTCCAAATGCTAAGTTTGAGAGAGAACTTTGTGAAAGCCATTCTTCACCTAGCTTGTTGGGAACACAAATTTTCTTTTCAGTTGGAAACTAAACTGCATAAATATATAAGGGTATGTACAAGCTCCAAATCGGTTTTACAGTGAAAATTGCTGGAACTTCAAACCAGCACTACGAAACAGACAGAGATACCAGAGTAAAAGTTTCTCCTGCATTCCGTTCACTTTGTGCTTGATGGAAGAACGTCTCTCCCCATGCTCTGTTCTGTAAGATATGTTTGTGTAAAAGCCGTCCTTCACATTGTTTGTTGGGAACACAAAGTTTATTTTCAGTTGCAAACTTCACACAACACATATCTATGGGGTTGTACTAGCACCAATTCGGTTTTACAGTGAAAACTGCAGGAAATTCAAACCAGTCTTTGGAACCAGACTGAGAAACCAGAGTAAAAGATTCTCCTGCAAACCTTTCACTTTGTGCAAGGTGAAAGAACTTCTCTCCCCATGCTAAGTTTGAGAGAGAACTGTGTGAAAGCCGTTATTCACATAGCTTGTTGGGAACACAAAGTTTCTTTTCAGTTGCCAAATACACTCCATAAATATTTATGCTGAGGTAATATATCCAAATCGGTTTTACAATGAAAACTGCAGGAACTTCAAACCAGCACTACGAAACACACTAAGAAACCAGAGTAAAATTTTCTCCTGCAACCCGTTTCCTTTTTGCTACATGAACGAAAGTCTCTCCACATGCTCAGTTCTGAGAGATAACTGTGTGTGAAAGCAATACTTCACCTAGCTTGTTGGGAACACAAAGATTCTTTCCATTAGCAAACTACACTCTGTACATATATATGGGGATGTACTAGTTCCAAATATATTTTACAGTGAAAATTGCAGGAATTTCAAACCGGCACTAGGAAACAGACTGAGAAACAAGAGTAAACGTTTCTCCTACAAACCGTTCCTTTGTGCTTGATGAACGAACTTCTCTCACCATGCTCAGGTCTTAGAGATATGTGTGTGTGAAAGCCATACTTCACATCGCTTGTTGGGAACACAAAGATTGTTTTCAGTTGCAAACTACCCTCCATACAAATATATGGAGAGGTACTAGTTCCAACTCGATTTTACAGAGAAAACTGCAGGAACATCAAAACGACACTAGAAAACAGACTGAGAAACCAGAGTAATAGTATCTCCTGCAACCCGTTACCTTCATGCTAGATGAACGAAAGTCTATCCACATGCTCAGTTCTGAGAGATAAGTGTGTGTGAAAGCCTTCCTTCACTATCTTGTTTGGAAAACACGGATTGCTTTAATTTGAATACTACACTCATTACATATATTGGGGAGGTACTAGCTCCAACTTGAATTTACAGTGAAAAATGCAGGAAATTCAAACCGGCACTAGGAAACAGACTGAGTAACTAGCAGTAAAAGTTTATCCTGCAACCCATTTCCTTTGTGCTTGATGGAAGAATATCTCTCCCCATGCTAGTTTCTGAGAGAAATATTTGTGTTAAAGCCGTCCTTCATATAGCTTGTTGGGAACACAAAGTTTATTTTCAGTTGCAAACTACAATCCCTATATATCTATGGGTTTGTTCTAGATCCAACTCGGTTTTACAGTGAAACTGCCGTAATTGCAAACCGGCACTTGGAAACAAACTGAGATACCAGAGTTGAAGTTTCTCCTGTAAACCATCCCTTTGTGCTAGATGAACAAACGTCTCTCCCCGTGCTCAGTTCTGAGAGATATGTGTGTGTGAAAGCCGTCCTTCATCTAGCTTGTTAGGAACAAATATTTTTTTTAGTTGCTATCTACCCTCCATAAATATTTATCGGGTGGTATTATATCCTACTCGGTTTTACAGTGAAAACTTCAGGAAATTCCAACCGGCACTAGGAACCAGACTGAGAAAACAGAGTAAAAGTTTCTCCTGCAAACCTTTCCTTTTGTGCAAGATGAACGAAGTTCTCTCCCCATGCTCAATTATGAGAGATAATTTTGTGTGAATCCGCCCTTCACCTAGATTGTTGGGAACACAAAATTTCTTTTCAGATGCCAAATACACTCCATACATTTGTATTAGGTTGTACTAGCTCAAAATCTGCTTTACAGTAAAAATTGCAGGAAATTCAAACCGGTACTATGAAACAGAATGAGAAAATAGAGTAAAATTTTCTCCTTCAACCAGTTTTTGTGCTTAATGAATGAACTTCTCTCCGCATGCTCAGGTCTGAGAGATAAACGTGAGTGAAAGCTGTCCTTCACCTAGCTTTTTGGGAACACATAGATTCTTTTCAGTTGCAAATTTCTATCCATACATATATATAGGGAGGTACTATTTCCAACTCGGTTTTACAGGGTAAAACTGCTGGAAATTCAAACCGGCAGTAGGAAACAGACTGAGAAACTAGAGTAAAAGTTTCTCCTGCACCCCATTCCCTTTGAGCAAGATGAACGAACGTGTATCCACTTGCTTAGTTCTGAGAGGAATGTGTGTGTGAAAGACATTCTTAAACTAGTTCGTAGGGAACAGAAAGTTTCTTTTCATTTGCAATCTACACTCCTCACATATATATGGGGAGGTACTAAGTCCAAATCTGTTTTACAGTGAAAACTGCAGGAACTTCACCAGGCAATTAGAAACAGACTGAGAAACCAGAGTAAAAATTTCCACTGCAAACCATTCCCTTTCTGCTAGATGAATGAACGTCTCTCCAAATGCTCAGTTCTGAGAGATATGATTGTGTGAATGCCGTTCTTCACCTAGCTTTTTGGGAACACAAATTTTCTTTTCAGTTGCAAACTACAATCCGTAAATATATATGGGGCGGGACTAGCACCACCTCGATTTTACAGTGAAAAGTGCAGGAACTTCAAACCGGCACTAGGAAACAAACTGAGAAACCAGAGAAAAAGTTTCTCCTGCAACTCATTCCCTTTGTGCTAGATGAACGAAACGTCGCCCCACATGATCAGTTCTGAAAGATATATGTGTGTGTAAGCCGTCCTTCACCTATCTTGTTTGGAAAACAAATTTTCTTTCCAGTTGCAAACCCCACTCCGTAAATATATATGGGTAGGTATAAACTCCAACTCGAATTTACAGTGAAAATTGCAGGAACTTCAAAACGGCACTATGAAAACAAACAGTGAAACCAGGGTAAATTTACACTGCAACCCATTCCCTTTTTGCTAGGTGAATGAACGTCTCTCCACATGCTCAGGAGTGAGAGATAACTGTGTGTGAAAGAGGACCTTCACCCTAGCTTGTTGGGAAACAAAGTATCTTTTCAGTTGCAAACAACAATTCATATATATATATAGGGACGAACAAGCTCCAACACGGTTTTTAAATTGAAAATTGCAGGAAATTCAAACCGGCACTAGGAAACAGACTGAGAATTCAGAGTAAAAGTTTCTCCGGCAACCCGTTCCTTTGGGCTTCATGAACGAACTTCTCTCCACATGATCACTTCTGAGAGATATGAGTGTGTGAAAGCCGTTCTTTATCCAGCTTGTTGGAAAGAAAAGTTTCTTTTCAGTTGCAAATTACACTCAATACATATATATGGGGAGGGTAGTAACTCCAAATATTTTTTACTGTGAAAAATGCAAGAAATTCATATGGGCACTTGGAAACAGACTGAGAAATCAGAGTAAAATTTCTCCTGCAAACGGTTCCCTTTGTGCTAGATGAACGAACGACTCCCCCATGCTGAATTCTGAGATATAAGTGTGTGTGTAAGCCTTCCTTCAACTACCATGTTGGGAACACAAATTTACTTTTCAGTTGCAAACTACACTCCATAAATATATATGGGAGTTAGTAGCTCCAACAATGTTTACAGTGAAAACTGCAGGAAATTCAAATCGGCACTAGGAAACAGACTGAGATACCAGAGTAAATGTTTTTCCTGCAACCAGTTTCATTTGTGCTAGATGAACGAACGTCTCTCCACATGCTTATTTCTGAGAGATAATTGTGTGTGAAAGCCGTCCTTCACCTAGCTTGTTGGTAACAAAAATTTCTTGTCTGGTGCAAAACCCACTCCATAATATATATGGGAATTTACAAGCTCCAACTCAGTTTTACAGTGAAATCTGCAGGAACTTCAAACCGGCCCCTAGGAAACAGAATGAGAAACCAGAGAAAAATTTTATCCTGAAAACCGTTCCCTTTGTGCTAGATGAAAGAACGTCTCTCAACAGGCTCAGTTCTGAGAGATAAGTGTGTGTGAATGCTGTCCTTCAACTAGCTTGTTTGGAACACAAGGATTATTTTCAGGTGAAATTTCCACTCCATACATATATATGGGGAGGTTGGTTTTA
Organism: Camelus ferus; assembly: GCF_009834535.1. Classification (NCBI taxonomy): domain Eukaryota; kingdom Metazoa; phylum Chordata; class Mammalia; order Artiodactyla; family Camelidae; genus Camelus; species Camelus ferus. The sequence continues at coordinate 1,518,657 of NC_045699.1, forward strand.
TCTCCAACTCGATTTTACAGTGAAAACTGCAGGAAATTCAAACCGGCACTAAGAAACAGACTGATAAACCAGAGTAATAGTTTTCTTCTGCAACCCGTTCCCTTTTTGTGCTAGATGAACGAACGTCTCTCCACATGCAGAGTTCTGAGAGATAAGTGTGTGTGAAAGCCGTCCTTCAACTAGCTTGTTGGGAACACAAGGATTATTTTCAGGTGATATTTCCACTCCATACATATATATGGGAAGGTTTTATCTCCAACTCGATTTTACAGTGAAAACTGCAGGAAATTCAAATCGGCACTAGGGAAACAGACTGAGAAACCAGAGTTAAAATTCTCTCTTGCAACTCGATCAATTTGTGCTAGATGAAAGAAGGACTTCTCCACATGCTCAATTCTGAGAGATAAGTGTGTGTGAAAGCCGCCATTCACCTAGCTTGTTGGGAACACAACAGTTTCTTTTGAGGTGCAAACTCCAATTCATACATATATGGGTATTTACTAGGCTCCAACTCGGTTTTACAATCTAAACTGCAGGAACTTCTAACCGGCACTAGGAACAGACTGTGAAATAGAGTAATGTTTCTCCTGCAAACCATTCCATTTCTGCTAGATGAACGAAATTATTTCCACTGCTCAGTTCTGAGAGATAAGGATGTGTGAAAGCCGCTTTCACCTAGCTTATTGGGAACACAAATTTTCTTTTCAGTTGCAAATTCCACACCATACATATATACGGGGAGGTACTAGTTCCAAATCGGATTTACAGTGAAAACTGCAGGTAGTTCAAACTGGCCCTAAGAAACAGACTGAGAAACCACAGTAACAGTTTCTCCTGCAACCCATTCCATTTGTGCTAGATGAATGAACGTCTCTCCACATGTTCAGTTCTGAGAGATAATTGTGTGTGAAAGCCGTCCTTCAACTAGCTTGTTGGTAACACAAGGTTTATTTTCAGGTGCAAACTCCAGTCCATACATATATATGGTAAGGTAGAAGCTCCAAAGCTTTTTTACAGATAAAACTAAAGGAACTTCAAACCGGCACTAGGAAACAGACTGAGAAACAAGAGTACAAGTTTCTCCTGCAACCCGTTCACTATGTGCTAGATGAACGAACGTCTCTCCACATGCTCAGTTCTGAGAGATAAATGTGTGTGAGAGCCGTCCTTCATCAAGCTTGTTGGGAACACAAAGCTTCTTTTCAGTTGCAAATTCCACACCATACTTATATATGGGGATGTACTAGATCCAACTTGGTTTTACAGTGAAATCTGCAGGAACTTCAACCGGCACTAAGAAACAGACTGAGGATCCAGAGTAAATGTTTCTACTGCAACCCGTTCCTTTTGTGCTAGATGAACGAACGACTCTTCACATGATCATTTGAGAGAGGTAAGTGTGTGTGAAAGCCGTCCTTCACCTAGCTTGTTGGGATAACAAAGTTTCTTTTCAGGAGCAAACTCCAATCCATACATATATAAGGGGAGGTACTAGCTCCAACTCATGTTTACAGTGAAACTGCAGGAAGTTCAAAACGGCACTAAGAAAAACTGAGAAACCACAGTAATAATTTTTCTTGCAACCCGTTCCATTTGTCCTAGATGAAAGAACTTCTCTTCACATGCTCAGTTATGAGAGATAAGTGCGTGTTAAAGCCGCCCTTCACCTTGTTTGTTGGGAACACATGTATCTTTTCAGTTGCAAATTCCACTCCATACATATATATGGTGAGGTAAAAGCTCCAAATATTTTGCAGTGAAAACTGCAGGAAATTCAAACCGGCACTAGGAAACAGACTGAGAAACCAGAGTAAATGTTTCACCTGCAAAACTTTCCCTTTGTGCTAGCTGAAAGTACGTCTCTCCACATGCTCATTTCTGAGAGATAATTGTGTGTGAAAGCCTTCTTTCACATAGCTTGTTGGGAACACAAAGTTTCTTTTCAGGTGCCAACTCCACTCCATATATATATACGGGGAAGTACTAGATCCAACTCCGTTTTACAGTGAAAACTGCAGGAACTTCAAACCGGCACAAGGAACAGACTGAGTAACAAGAGTAAAAGTTTCTCCTGCAACAAGTTCCCTTTGTGCTAAATGAAAGAACGTCTCTCCACATGCTCAGATCTGAGAGAAAATTGTGTGAAAGCCTTCCTTCACCTAGCTTGTTGGGAAAACGAAGTTTCTTTTAAGATAATAACCCCACTTTTAAATATATACGGGGAGGTACTAGCTCCAAATCGGTTTTACAGTGAAAACAGCAGGAACTTCAAAACGGCACTAGGAACAGGCTGAGAAACCAGAGAAATTGTTTCTCCTGATATCCGTTCCATTTATGCTAGATGAACGAAAGTCTCTCCACATGCTCAGTTCTGAGAGATTAGTGTGTGTGAAATCCGTACTTCACCCAGCTTGTTGGGAACACATATTTTCTTTTCAGTTGCAAATTCCATTCCGTACATACATATGGGTAGGTACTAGCACCAACTCTGTTTTACAGTGAAAACAGCAGGAACTTCAAACCGGCACTAGGAAACAGACTGAGAAATCAGAGTAAAAGTTTCTCCTGCAACTCGTTCCATTGTTGCTAGATGAAGGAACGTCTCTCCACATGCTCAGTTCTGAGAGATAATTGTGTTTGAAAGCCGCCCTTCAACTAGCTTGTTGGTAACCTAAAGTTTTCTTTCAGTTGCAAATCCACTCCATACATATATATGGGTAGGTACTATATCCAACTAGGAATTACAGTGAAAACTGCAGGAACTTCAAACCGGCACTAGGAAACAGACTGTGAAACAGAGTAAATGTTTCTCCTGCAAACCATTCCATTTCTGCTAGATGAATGAAAGTCTCTCCACATGCTCAGTTCTGAGAGATAAGTGTGTGTGAAAGCCGTCTTTCACATAGCTTGTTGGGAACACAAAGTTCCTTTTCAGTTGCAAACTCCACTCCATACATATATACAGGGAGGTACTATTTCCAAATCTGTTTTACAGTGAAAATTGCATGTAGTTCAATGCGGCACTAAGAAACAGACTGAGAAACCACAGTAACAGTTACTCCTGCAACACGTTCCCTTTTTTCTAGATGAATGAACGTCTCTCCACATGTTCAGTTCTGAGAGATAATTGTGTGTGAAAGCCGTCCTTCAACTAGC
>NC_045699.1:1521912-1629538 GCF_009834535.1 Camelus ferus
TTGTTGGAACCAAAGTTTCTTTTCAGTTTAAAAATCCACTCCATATAAACTTATGGGAGGTACAAGCTCCAAATCGGTTTTACAGTGAAAACTGCAGGATCTTCAAACAGGAACTAGGAAACACACTGAGAAACCAGAGTAAAGTTTCTCCTGTGAAACCGTTCCCTTTGTGCTAGATGAACGAACGTCTCTTCCCATGCTCAGTTCTGAGAGATATGTGTGTGTCAAATCCGTACTTCAACTATCTTGTTGAGAACACAAAGTTTCTTTTCAAGTGCAAACTCCAATCCCTACATATATATGGGGAGGTACTAGCTCCAAATCGGTTTTACAGTGAAAACTGCGGGATCTTCAAACAGGTCTAGGAAAAAGCCTGAGAATCCAGAGTAAAGTTTTCCCCTGCAAACCGTTCCATTTCTGCTAGATGAACGAAAGTCTCTCCACATGCTCAGTTTTGAGAGATAAGTGTGTGTTAAAGCCGTTTTTCAACAAGCTTGTTGGAAACACAAAGTTTCTTTTCAGGAGCAAACTCCACTCCATACATATATACGGGGAGGTACAAGTTCAAACTCTGTTTTACAGTGAAAACTGCAGTAGTTCAAACCGGCACTAGGAAACAGACTGAGAAACCATAGTATAAGTTTCTCCTGAAACCCGTTCCCTTTCTGCTAGATGAACGAACGTTTATCCACATGCTCATTTCTGAGAGATAAGTTTGTGTGTGAAAGCCGCTCTTCATCTAGCTTGTTGGGAACACAAAGTTTTTTTCAGTTGCAAACTCCATTCAATGAATATATGGGTTGATACTAGCTCCAAATCGGTTTTACAGTGAAAACTGCGGGAACTTCAAACCGGCACTAGGAAACAGACTGAGAAACCAGAGTAAAAGTTTCTCCTGCAACTCATTACATTGTTGCTAGATGAAGGAAAGTCTCTAGACCTGCTCACTTCTGAGAGATAAGTGTGTGTTAATGCCGTTCTTCAAATAGCTTGTTGGGAACACAAAGTTTCTTTTCTTTTGCAAACTCCAGTCCATACATATATAGGGGGGGTACTAGTCCCAAGTCGGTTTTACAGTGAAAACTGCAGGAACCTCAAACCGGCAATAGGAAACAGACTGTGAATCCAGAGTAAAAGTTTCTCCTGCAAACCGTTCCATTCTGCTAGATGAACGAAAGTCTCTCCACATGCTCAGTTCTGAGACACAAGTGTGTGTGAAAACGTACTTCACCCATCTTGTTGGGAACACAAAGTTCTTTTCAGTTGCAAAATCCATTCCGTACATATATGTGGGGAGGTACTACAACCAACACTGTTTTACAATGAAAAGTTTCAGGAACTTCAAAACCGGCACTAGGAAACAGACTGAGAAACCAGAGTATAATTTTCTCCTGCAACCCGTTCCATTTGGACTAGGTGAACGAAAGTCTCTCCACATGCTCAATTCTGAGAGATAATTTTGTTGAATGCCTTCCTTTACCTAGCTTGTTGGGAACACAAAGTTTCTTTTCACTTGCAAACTCCACTCCATATATATATATATGTGGAGGTACTAGCTCCAACTAGGTTTTACAGTGAAATCTGCAGGAACTTCAACCGGCACAAAGAACTGACTGAGAGACAAGAGAAAAAGTGTCTCCTGCAACCCGTTCCTTTTGTGCTAGATGAACGAACGTCTCTCCACATGGTGAGTACTGAGAGATAAGTGTGTGTGAATGCCGTCCTTCAACTAGCTTGTTGGGATCACAAGGTTTCTTTTAATGTGCAAACTCCAATCCATACATATATATGGTTAGGTACAAGCTCCAAATTTTTTTTACAGTGAAAACTGCAGGAACTTCAAATCGGCACAAGGAACTGACTGAGAAACAAGAGTAAAAGTTTCTACTACTACCCGTTCCATTTGTGCTAGATGAACGAATGTCTCTCCACATCCTCAGTTCTGAGAAATAATTGTGTGTGAATCCCGTACTTCACCCAGCTTGTTGGGAACACAAAGTTTCTTTTCAGTTGCAAACTCCTTTCCGTACTTATATATTGGGAGGTACTAGCACCAACGCTGTGTTACATTGAAAACTGCAGGAAATTTAAAACCGGCACTAAGAAACAGACTGAGATACCAGAGTAAAAGTTTCTACTGCAAACCGTTCCTTTTGTGCTAGATGAACGTAAGTCTCTCCACATGCTCAGTTCTGAGAGATAAGTGTGTATGGAAGCGTCCTTCACCTAGCTTGTTGGGAACACGAAGTTCCTTTTCAGGAGCAAACCACATTCCATAAGTATATACGGGGAGGTACTAACTCCAAATCTATTTTACACTGAAAACTGCATTAAATTCAAACCGCACTAGGAAACAGACTGAGATACCAGAGTATATGTTTCTCCTACAACCAATTTCCTTTGTGCTAGATGAACGAATGTCTCTCCACATGCTAAGTTCTGAGAGATAATTGTGTGTGAAAGCCGCACTTCACCTAGCTTGTTGTTAACACAAAGATTCTCGTCTGGTGCAAAACCCACTCCGTAAATATATATGGGGTGGTACAAGCTCCAACTCAGTTTTACTGTGAAAACTGCAGGAACTTCAAACCTGCACGAGGAAAGAGTCAGAGAAACCAGAGAAAAATTTTATCCTGTCAACCGTTCCCTTTGTGCTACATGAAAGAACGTCTCTCCACATGCTCAGTTCTGAGAGATAATTGTGTGTGAAAGCCGTCCTTCACATAGCTTGTTGGGAACACAAAGTTTCTTTTCAGTTGCAAACTCCAATCCATACATATATAAGGGGATGTACTAGCTCAAACTCGGTTTTACAGTGAAAACTGCAGGAAATTCAAATCGTCACTAGGAAACAGACTGAGAATCCAGAGTAAAAGTTTCTCCTGCAACCCGTTCCCTTTGTGCTAGATGAACGAACGACTTTCCACATGCTCAGTTCTGAGAGATAAGTGTGTGTGAAAGCCGTTCTTCAACTAGCTTGTTTGGAACACAAGGATTATTTTCAGGTGCAAATTCCACTCCATACATATATATGGGGTGGTTCTGTCTCCAACTCTGTTTACAGTGAAAACTGCAAGAACTTCAATCCGGCACAAGGAAACAGACTGAGAAACCAGAGTAAAATTTTATCCTGCAAAACTTTCCATTTGTGCTAGATGAACGAATGTGTCTCCACATGCTCAGTTCTGAGAGATAAGTGTCTGTGAATGCCGTCCTTCACGTAGCTTGTTGGGAACACAAAGTTTCTTTTCAGGTGCAAACTCCACTTCATAAACATATATGGTGAGGTACAAGCTCCAAAGCTTTTTGCAGTGAAAACTGCAGGAACTTCAAACCGGCTCTAGGAAACAGACTGAGAATCCAGAGTAAATGTTTCTACTGCAACCCTTTCACTTTGAGTTAGATGAACGAACGTCTCTCCACATGCTCATTTCTGAGAGATAAGTGTGTGTGAGAGCCGAACTTCACTTAGCTTGTTCGGAACACATAGTTTCTATTCAGTTGCAAACTCCACTCCATACATATTTATGGGGAGGTACTAGCTCCAACTCGGTTTACAGTGAAATCTGCAGGAAATTCAAAAAGGCACTAGGAAACAGACTGAGAATCCAGAGTAAAAGTTTCTCCTGCAACCCGTTCCTTTTGTGCTAGATAAACGAAAGACTTTCCATAGCTCAGTTCTGAGAGATAATTGTGTGTGAAAGCCGTCCTTCAACTATCTTGTTGTTAACACAGAGATTCTTGTCTGGTGCAAAACCCACTCCATAAATATATATGTTGAGGTACAATCTCCAACTAAATTTTACACTGAAAACTGAAGGAAATTCAAACCGGCACTAGGAAAGTGTCTGAGAAACCAGAGAAAAACTTTATCCTGCAATCCGTTCCCTTTGTGCTAGATGAAAGACCGTCACTCCACATGCTAAGTTCTGAGAGATAAGTGTGTGTGAATGCCGTCCTTCACGTAGCTTGTTGGGAACACAAAGTTTCTTTTCAGTTGCAAACACCAATCCATAAATATATAAGGGGAGATACAATCTCCAACTCGGTTTTACATTGAAAACTGCAGGAACTTCAAACCGTCAATAGGAAATAGACTGTGAAACCAGAGTAATAGTTTCTCCAGAAACCCATTTCATTTGTGCTAGATGAACGAACGTCTCTCCACATGTTCAGTTCTGTGAGATAATTGTGTATGAAAGCCGTACTTCACCTATATTGTTGGTAATACATAGTTTCTTTTCAGGTGCAAACTACACTCCATACATGTATATTGGGACGTGCCAGCTCCAACTCGGTTTTACAGTGAAAATTGCAGAAAATTCAAACCGGCACTAGGAAACAGACTGAGAAACCAGAGTAAAAGTTTCTCCTGAAAACCGTTCCATTTGTGCTAGATGAACGAAAGTCTCTCCAAATGCTCATTTCTGAGAGATAAGTGTGTGTGAATTCCGTACTTCACCCAGTTTGTTGGGAACACAAATTTTGTTTTCAGTTGCAAAATCCATTCCATACATATATATGGGGCGGTACTAGCACCAACTCTGGTTTACAGTGAAAAACTCAGGAACTTCAAACCGGCACTAGAACAGACTGAGAAACCAGAGTATAAGTTTCTCCTGCAACCCGTTCCCTTTGTGTTAGATGAAAGAAAGTCTCTCCACATGCTCAGTTCTGAGAGATAAATGTGTGTGAAAGCCGTCCTTCACCTAGCTTGTTGGTAACACAAAGATTCTTGTCTGGTGCTAAACCCACTCCATAAATATATATGGATATGTACAAGCTCCATCTCAGTTTTACAGTGAAAACTGCAGGAACTTCAAACCGGCAATAGGAAACAGTCAGAGAAACCAGAGAAAAATTTTATCCTGCAAACCGTTTCCTTTGTGCTACATGAAAGAACGTCTCTCCACATGCTCAGTTCTGAGAGATAATTGTGTGTGAAAGCCGTCCTTCACGTAGCTTGTTGGGAACACAAAGTTTATTTTCAGTTGCAAACTCCAATCCATAAATATATAAGGGGAGGTTCTAGCTCAAACTCGGTTTTACAGTGAAAACTGCAGGAAGTTCAAACCAGCACTAAAAACAGACTGATAAACCAGAGTAAATGTTTCTCCTGCAACCCGTTCCTTTTGTGCTAGATGAACGAACGTCTCTCCACATGCTCAGTTCTGAGAGATATGTGTGTGTGAAAGCCGTCCTTCAACTAGCTTGTTGGGAACACAAGGATTCTTTTCAGGTGCAAATTCCACTCAATACATATATATGGGGAGGTTCTATCTCCAACTCGGTTTTACAGTGAAAACTGCAGGAACTTCAATCCAGCACAAGGATCTGACTGAGAAACAAGAGTAAAAGTTTCTCCTGCCACCCGTTCCTTTGTGCTAGATGAACGTAAGTCTCTCCACATGCTCAGTTCCGAGAGATGTGTGTATGGAAGCCGTCCTTTACCTAGCTTGTTGGGAACACGAAGTTCCTTTTCAGTAGCAAACACCATTCCATAAGTATATACGGGGAGGTACTAGCTCCAAATCTATTTTACTGTGAAAACTGCAGGAAATTCAAACCGGCACTAGGAAAAAGACTGAGATACCAGAGTTAATATTTCTCCTGCAACCCGTTTAATTTGTGCTAGTTGAAAGAACGTCCCTCCACATGATAAGTTCTGAGAGATAATTGTGTGTGAAAGCCGCCCTTCACCTATCTTGTTGTTAACACAAAGATACTTGTCTGGTGCAAAATCCAATCCATAAATATATAAGGGGAGATAGAGTCTCCAACTCAGGTTTACAGTAAAAACTGCAGGAACTTCAAACCAGCACTAGGAAACAGTCTGAGAATACAGAGAAAAATTTTATAATGCAAAAATTTCCCTTTGTGCTAGATGAAAGAACGTCTCTCCACATGCTCAGTTCTGAGAGTTAAGTGTGTATGAAAGCCGAACTTCACGTAGATTGTTGGGAACACAAAGTTTCTTTTCAGTTGCAAAATCCATTCCGTACATATATATGGGGAGGTAATAACACCAACACTGTTTTACAGTGAAAAATTCAGGAACTTCAAACCGGCACTAGGAAACAGACTGAGAAACCAGAGTATAATTTTCTCCTGCAACCCGTTCCCTATGTGATAGATGAACGAATGTTTTACACATGCTCATTTCTGAGAGATAATTTGTTTGAAAGCCTTCCTTTACCTAGCTTGTTGGGAACACAGTTTCTTTTCAGTTGCAAACTCCACTCCATATATATATATATGTGGAAGAACTAGCGCCAACTCGGTTTTACAGTGAAAACTGAAGGAACTTCAAACCGGCACAAAGAACTGACTGAGAGACAAGAGTAAAAGTGTCTCCTGCAACCCGTTCCCTCTGTGCTAGATGAACGAACGTCTCTCCACATGCTCAGTTCTGAGAGAAAAGTGTGTGTGAATGCCGTACTTCACCGAGCTTGTTGGGAACACAAGGTTTCTTTTTATGTGCAAACTCCACTCCATACATATATATGGTTAGGTACAAGCTCCAAATTTTTTTACAGTGAAAACTGCAGGAACTTCAAATCGGCACAAGGAACTGACTGATAAACAAGAGTAAAAGTTTCTACTACAACCCGTTCCATTTGTGCTAGATGAACGAACTTCTCTCCACATGCTCAGTTCTGAGAAATAATTGTGTGTGAAATCCGTACTTCACCCAGCTTGTTGGGAACACAAAGTTTCTTTTCAGTTGCAAACTTCTTTCCGTACCTATATATTGGGAGGTACTAGCACCAACTCTGTGTTACATTGAAAACTGCAGGAAATTCAAACCGGCACTAAGAAACAGAGTGAGATACCAGAGTAAAAGTTTCTCCTGCAACCCGTTCCTTTTGTGCTAGAAGAATGAACGACTCTCCACATGCTCAGTTCGGAGAGATAAGTGTGTGTGAAAGCCATCCTTTACCTAGCTTGTTGGGAACACAAAGTTTCTTTTCAGTTGCCAACTCCACTCTATATATATATATTTGTTGGTACTAGCTCCAACTCTGTTTTACAGTGAAAACTGCAGGAACTTCAACCCGGCACAAGGATCTGACTGAGAAACAAGAGTAAAAGTTTCTCCTGCCACCCGTTCCTTTGTGTTAGATTAACGTAAGTCTCTCCACATGCTCAGTTCTGAGAGATAAGTGTGTATGGAAGCCGTCCTTCACATAGCTTGTTGGGAACACGAAGTTCCTTTTCAGTAGCAAACCCCATTCCATAAGTATATACGGGGAGGTACTAGCTCCAAATCTATTTTACTGTGAAAACTGCAGGAAATTCAAACCGGCACTAGGAAACAGACTGAGATACCAGAGTAAATGTTTCTCCTACAACCAGTTTCATTTGTGCTAGATGAACGAAAGTCTCTCCACATGCTAAGTTCGGAGAGATAATTGTGTGTGAATGCCGTCCTTCACCTAGCTTGTTGGTAACACAAAGATTCTTGTCTGGTGCAAAACCCACTCCATAAATATATATGGGGAGGTACAAGCTCCATCTCAGTTTTACAGTTAAAACTGCAGGAACTTCAAACCGGCACTAGGAAACAGTCAGAGAATCTAGAGAAAAATTTTATCCTGCAAACCGTTCCCTTTGTGCTACATGAAAGAACGTCTCTCCACATGCTCAGTTCTGAGAGATAAGTGTGTGTGAAAGCCGTCCTTCACGTAGCTTGTCGGGAACACAAAGTTTCTTTTCAGTTGCAAACTCCAATCCATAAATATATAAGGGGAGGTACTAGCTCAAACTCGGTTTTACAGTGAAAACTGCAGGAAGTTCAAACCAGCACTAAGAAACAGACTGATAAACCAGAGTAAAAGTTTCTCCTGCAACCCGTTCCCTTTGTGCTAGATGAACGAACATCTCTCCACATGCTCAGTTCAGAGATAAGTGTGTGTGAAAGCCGTCCTTCAACTAGCTTGTTGGGAACACAAGGATCCTTTTCAGGTGCAAATTCCACTCAATACATATATATGGGGAGGTTCTGTCTCCAACTCGGTTTTACAGTGAAAACTGCAGGAACTTCAATCCGGCACAAGGAAACAGACTGAGAAACCAGAGTAATATTTTATCCTGCAAACCATTCCATTTGGGCTAGATGAACGAACGTGTCTCCACATGCTCATTTCTGAGAGATAAGTGTCTGTGAATGCCGTCCTTCACGTAGCTTGTTGGGAACACAAAGTTTCTTTTCAGTTGCAAATCCCACTCCATATATACATAAGGGGAGTTACTAGCTCCAACTCGAATTTTAAGTGTAAACTGCAGGAACTTCAAACCCGCAATAGGAAATAAACTGAGAATCCAGAGTAATAATTTCTCCCGCAACCCGTTTCCTTTGTGCTAGATGAAGGAACGTCTCTCCACATGCTCAGTTCTGAGAGATAAGTGTGTGTGAAATCCGTCCTTCATCTAGCTTGTTGGGAACACAAGGATTCTTTCCAGATTCAAAAGCCACTCCATACATATATATGGTGAGGTACAAGCTCCAAAGATTTTTTACAGTGAAACCTGCAGGAACTTCAAACCGTCACTAGGAAACAGACTGAGAAACCAGAGATAAAATTTCTCCTGCAACCCGATCAATTTGTGCTAGATGAAAAAAGACTATCCACATGCTCAGTTTTCAGGGATAATTGTGTATGAAAGCCGTCCTTCAACTATCTTGTTGGGAACACAAATTTTCTTTTCATTTGCAAAACCCACTCCATAAATATATACTGGGAAATAGTAGCTCAAACTCGATTTTACCGTGAAAAATGCAGTAACTTCAAACCGGCACTAGGAAACAGACTGAGAAACTAGGGTAAAAGTTTCTCCTGCAACCATTTTCCTTTGTGCTTAATGAATGAACGTCTCTCCAAATGCACAATTCTCAGAGATATTTGTGTGTGAAAGCCGTCTTTCACCTAGCTTGTTGGGAACACAAAGTATCTTTTCAGTTGCAAACTCCACTCCATACATATATACGGGGAAGTACTAGTTCCAATTCTGTTTTACGGTGAAAACTGCAGGTAGTTCAAACCGGCACTGAGAAACAGACAGAGAAACCACAGTAACTGTTTCCCCTGCAACCCGTTCCCTTGTGCTAGATGAATGAACGTCTCTCCACATGTTCAGTTCGGAGAGAAAAGTTTGTGTGAAAGCTGTCTTCACGTAGCTTGTTGGGAACACAAGGTTTCTTTTCAGGTGCAAACTCCAGTCCATACATATTTATGGTGAGGTACAAGCTCCAAAGCTTTTTTACACTGAAAACTACAGGAACTTCAAACCGGCACTAGGAAACAGGCTGAGAAACCAGAGTACAATTTTTTCATGCAAACCATTCACTTTGTGCTATTTGAACGAACGTCTCTCCACATGCTCAGTTCTGAGAGATAAATGTGTGTGAGAGCCGTCCTTCACCTAGATTGTTGGGAACACAAAGTTTCTTTCCAGTTGCAAATTCCAAACCATACATATATATGGGGAGGTACTAGCTCCAACTCCGATTTACAGTGAATTCTGCAGGAATTTCAAACCGACACTAGGAAACAGACTGAGAATCCAGAGTAAATGTTTCTCCTGCAACCCGTTCCTTTTGTGCTAGATGAACGAACGACTCTCAACATGATCAGTTCGGAGAGATATGTGTGTGTGAAAGCCTTCCTTAACCCAGCTTGTTGGGAACACAAAGATTCTTTTCATTTGCCAACCCCACTCCATGTATATATATGTGGAAGTATAAGCTCCAACTCCGTTTTACAGTGAAAACTGCAGGAACTTCAACACGGCACAACTAACTGACTGAGAAACAAGAGGAAAGTTTCTCCTGCCACCCGTTCCTTTGTGCTAGATAAACGAAAGTCTCTCCACATGTTCAGATCTGAGAGATAAGTGTGTTTGAAAGCCGTACTTCGCCGAGCTTGTTGGGAACACGAAGTTCCTTTGCAGTAGCAAACCCCTCTCCATAAGTATATACGGGGAGGTTCTAGCCCCAAATCTATTTTACAGTGAAAACTGCAGGAAATTCAAATCGGCACTAGGAAACAGACTGAGATACCAGAGTAAATGTTTTTCCTGCAACCAGTTTCATTTGTGCTAGATGAACGAACGTCTCTCCACATGCTTATTTCTGAGAGATAATTGTGTGTGAAAGCCGTCCTTCACCTAGCTTGTTGGTAACAAAAATTTTCTTGTCTGGTGCAAAACCCACTCCATAAATATATATGGGAATTTACAAGCTCCAACTCAGTTTTACAGTGAAATCTGCAGGAACTTCAAACCGGCCCTAGGAAACAGAATGAGAAACCAGAGAAAAATTTTATCCTGAAAACCGTTCCCTTTGTGCTAGATGAAAGAACGTCTCTCAACAGGCTCAGTTCTGAGAGATAAGTGTGTGTGAATGCTGTCCTTCAACTAGCTTGTTTGGAACACAAGGATTATTTTCAGGTGAAATTTCCACTCCATACATATATATGGGGAGGTTTTATCTCCAACTCGATTTTACAGTGAAAACTGCAGGAAATTCAAACCGGCACTAAGAAACAGACTGATAAACCAGAGTAATAGTTTCTTCTGCAACCCGTTCCCTTTGTGCTAGATGAACGAACGTCTCTCCACATGCAGAGTTCTGAGAGATAAGTGTGTGTGAAAGCCGTCCTTCAACTAGCTTGTTGGGAACACAAGGATTATTTTCAGGTGATATTTCCACTCCATACATATATATGGGAAGGTTTTATCTCCAACTCGATTTTACAGTGAAAACTGCAGGAAATTCAAATCGGCACTAGGAAACAGACTGAGAAACCAGAGTTAAAATTTCTCTTGCAACCCGATCAATTTGTGCTAGATGAAAGAAGGACTCTCCACATGCTCAATTCTGAGAGATAAGTGTGTGTGAAAGCCGCCATTCACCTAGCTTGTTGGGAACACAAAGTTTCTTTTGAGGTGCAAACTCCAATTCATACATATATGGGTATTTACTAGCTCCAACTCGGTTTTACAATCTAAACTGCAGGAACTTCTAACCGGCACTAGGAAACAGACTGTGAAATAGAGTAAATGTTTCTCCTGCAAACCATTCCATTTCTGCTAGATGAACGAAATTATTTCCACATGCTCAGTTCTGAGAGATAAGTATGTGTGAAAGCCGCTTTCACCTAGCTTATTGGGAACACAAATTTTCTTTTCAGTTGCAAATTCCACACCATACATATATACGGGGAGGTACTAGTTCCAAATCGGATTTACAGTGAAAACTGCAGGTAGTTCAAACTGGCCCTAAGAAACAGACTGAGAAACCACAGTAACAGTTTCTCCTGCAACCCATTCCATTTGTGCTAGATGAATGAACGTCTCTCCACATGTTCAGTTCTGAGAGATAATTGTGTGTGAAAGCCGTCCTTCAACTAGCTTGTTGGTAACACAAGGTTTATTTTCAGGTGCAAACTCCAGTCCATACATATATATGGTAAGGTAGAAGCTCCAAAGCTTTTTTACAGATAAAACTAAAGGAACTTCAAACCGGCACTAGGAAACAGACTGAGAAACAAGAGTACAAGTTTCTCCTGCAACCCGTTCACTATGTGCTAGATGAACGAACGTCTCTCCACATGCTCAGTTCTGAGAGATAAATGTGTGTGAGAGCCGTCCTTCATCAAGCTTGTTGGGAACACAAAGCTTCTTTTCAGTTGCAAATTCCACACCATACTTATATATGGGGATGTACTAGATCCAACTCGGTTTTACAGTGAAATCTGCAGGAACTTCAAACCGGCACTAAGAAACAGACTGAGGATCCAGAGTAAATGTTTCTACTGCAACCCGTTCCTTTTGTGCTAGATGAACGAACGACTCTTCACATGATCATTTGAGAGAGGTAAGTGTGTGTGAAAGCCGTCCTTCACCTAGCTTGTTGGGATAACAAAGTTTCTTTTCAGGAGCAAACTCCAATCCATACATATATAAGGGGAGGTACTAGCTCCAACTCATGTTTACAGTGAAACTGCAGGAAGTTCAAAACGGCACTAAGAAAAAACTGAGAAACCACAGTAATAATTTTTCTTGCAACCCGTTCCATTTGTCCTAGATGAAAGAACTTCTCTTCACATGCTCAGTTATGAGAGATAAGTGCGTGTTAAAGCCGCCCTTCACCTTGTTTGTTGGGAACACATGGTATCTTTTCAGTTGCAAATTCCACTCCATACATATATATGGTGAGGTAAAAGCTCCAAAGATATTTTGCAGTGAAAACTGCAGGAAATTCAAACCGGCACTAGGAAACAGACTGAGAAACCAGAGTAAATGTTTCACCTGCAAAACTTTCCCTTTGTGCTAGCTGAAAGTACGTCTCTCCACATGCTCATTTCTGAGAGATAATTGTGTGTGAAAGCCTTCTTTCACATAGCTTGTTGGGAACACAAAGTTTCTTTTCAGGTGCCAACTCCACTCCATATATATATACGGGGAAGTACTAGATCCAACTCCGTTTTACAGTGAAAACTGCAGGAACTTCAAACCGGCACAAGGAACAGACTGAGTAACAAGAGTAAAAGTTTCTCCTGCAACAAGTTCCCTTTGTGCTAAATGAAAGAACGTCTCTCCACATGCTCAGATCTGAGAGAAAATTGTGTGTGAAAGCCTTCCTTCACCTAGCTTGTTGGGAAAACGAAGTTTCTTTTAAGATAATAACCCCACTTTATAAATATATACGGGGAGGTACTAGCTCCAAATCGGTTTTACAGTGAAAACAGCAGGAACTTCAAAACGGCACTAGGAAACAGGCTGAGAAACCAGAGAAATTGTTTCTCCTGATATCCGTTCCATTTATGCTAGATGAACGAAAGTCTCTCCACATGCTCAGTTCTGAGAGATTAGTGTGTGTGAAATCCGTACTTCACCCAGCTTGTTGGGAACACATATTTTCTTTTCAGTTGCAAATTCCATTCCGTACATACATATGGGTAGGTACTAGCACCAACTCTGTTTTACAGTGAAAACAGCAGGAACTTCAAACCGGCACTAGGAAACAGACTGAGAAATCAGAGTAAAAGTTTCTCCTGCAACTCGTTCCATTGTTGCTAGATGAAGGAACGTCTCTCCACATGCTCAGTTCTGAGAGATAATTGTGTTTGAAAGCCGCCCTTCAACTAGCTTGTTGGTAACCTAAAGTTTTCTTTCAGTTGCAAATCCACTCCATACATATATATGGGTAGGTACTATATCCAACTAGGAATTACAGTGAAAACTGCAGGAACTTCAAACCGGCACTAGGAAACAGACTGTGAAACAGAGTAAATGTTTCTCCTGCAAACCATTCCATTTCTGCTAGATGAATGAAAGTCTCTCCACATGCTCAGTTCTGAGAGATAAGTGTGTGTGAAAGCCGTCTTTCACATAGCTTGTTGGGAACACAAAGTTCCTTTTCAGTTGCAAACTCCACTCCATACATATATACAGGGAGGTACTATTTCCAAATCTGTTTTACAGTGAAAATTGCATGTAGTTCAATGCGGCACTAAGAAACAGACTGAGAAACCACAGTAACAGTTACTCCTGCAACACGTTCCCTTTTTTCTAGATGAATGAACGTCTCTCCACATGTTCAGTTCTGAGAGATAATTGTGTGTGAAAGCCGTCCTTCAACTAGCTTGTTGGTAACACAAGGTTTATTTTCAGGTGCAAACTCCAGTCCATACATATATATGGTAAGGTAGAAGCTCCAAAGCTTTTTTACAGATAAAACTAAAGGAACTTCAAACCGGCACTAGGAAACAGACTGAGAAACAAGAGTACAAGTTTCTCCTGCAACCCGTTCACTATGTGCTAGATGAACGAACGTCTCTCCACATGCTCAGTTCTGAGAGATAAATGTGTGTGAGAGCCGTCCTTCATCAAGCTTGTTGGGAACACAAAGCTTCTTTTCAGTTGCAAATTCCACACCATACTTATATATGGGGATGTACTAGATCCAACTCGGTTTTACAGTGAAATCTGCAGGAACTTCAAACCGGCACTAAGAAACAGACTGAGGATCCAGAGTAAATGTTTCTACTGCAACCCGTTCCTTTTGTGCTAGATGAACGAACGACTCTTCACATGATCATTTGAGAGAGGTAAGTGTGTGTGAAAGCCGTCCTTCACCTAGCTTGTTGGGATAACAAAGTTTCTTTTCAGGAGCAAACTCCAATCCATACATATATAAGGGGAAGTACTAGCTCCAACTCATGTTTACAGTGAAAACTGCAGGAACTTCAAACCGGCAATAGGAAACAGTCAGAGAAACCAGAGAAAAATTTTATCCTGCAAACCGTTTCCTTTGTGCTACATGAAAGAACGTCTCTCCACATGCTCAGTTCTGAGAGATAATTGTGTGTGAAAGCCGTCCTTCACGTAGCTTGTTGGGAACACAAAGTTTATTTTCAGTTGCAAACTCCAATCCATAAATATATAAGGGGAGGTTCTAGCTCAAACTCGGTTTTACAGTGAAAACTGCAGGAAGTTCAAACCAGCACTAAAAACAGACTGATAAACCAGAGTAAATGTTTCTCCTGCAACCCGTTCCTTTTGTGCTAGATGAACGAACGTCTCTCCACATGCTCAGTTCTGAGAGATATGTGTGTGTGAAAGCCGTCCTTCAACTAGCTTGTTGGGAACACAAGGATTCTTTTCAGGTGCAAATTCCACTCAATACATATATATGGGGAGGTTCTATCTCCAACTCGGTTTTACAGTGAAAACTGCAGGAACTTCAATCCAGCACAAGGATCTGACTGAGAAACAAGAGTAAAAGTTTCTCCTGCCACCCGTTCCTTTGTGCTAGATGAACGTAAGTCTCTCCACATGCTCAGTTCCGAGAGATGTGTGTATGGAAGCCGTCCTTTACCTAGCTTGTTGGGAACACGAAGTTCCTTTTCAGTAGCAAACACCATTCCATAAGTATATACGGGGAGGTACTAGCTCCAAATCTATTTTACTGTGAAAACTGCAGGAAATTCAAACCGGCACTAGGAAAAAGACTGAGATACCAGAGTTAATATTTCTCCTGCAACCCGTTTAATTTGTGCTAGTTGAAAGAACGTCCCTCCACATGATAAGTTCTGAGAGATAATTGTGTGTGAAAGCCGCCCTTCACCTATCTTGTTGTTAACACAAAGATACTTGTCTGGTGCAAAATCCAATCCATAAATATATAAGGGGAGATAGAGTCTCCAACTCAGGTTTACAGTAAAAACTGCAGGAACTTCAAACCAGCACTAGGAAACAGTCTGAGAATACAGAGAAAAATTTTATAATGCAAAAATTTCCCTTTGTGCTAGATGAAAGAACGTCTCTCCACATGCTCAGTTCTGAGAGTTAAGTGTGTATGAAAGCCGAACTTCACGTAGATTGTTGGGAACACAAAGTTTCTTTTCAGTTGCAAAATCCATTCCGTACATATATATGGGGAGGTAATAACACCAACACTGTTTTACAGTGAAAAATTCAGGAACTTCAAACCGGCACTAGGAAACAGACTGAGAAACCAGAGTATAATTTTCTCCTGCAACCCGTTCCCTATGTGATAGATGAACGAATGTTTTCCACATGCTCATTTCTGAGAGATAATTTGTTTGAAAGCCTTCCTTTACCTAGCTTGTTGGGAACACAGTTTCTTTTCAGTTGCAAACTCCACTCCATATATATATATATGTGGAAGAACTAGCGCCAACTCGGTTTTACAGTGAAAACTGAAGGAACTTCAAACCGGCACAAAGAACTGACTGAGAGACAAGAGTAAAAGTGTCTCCTGCAACCCGTTCCCTCTGTGCTAGATGAACGAACGTCTCTCCACATGCTCAGTTCTGAGAGAAAAGTGTGTGTGAATGCCGTACTTCACCGAGCTTGTTGGGAACACAAGGTTTCTTTTTATGTGCAAACTCCACTCCATACATATATATGGTTAGGTACAAGCTCCAAATTTTTTTACAGTGAAAACTGCAGGAACTTCAAATCGGCACAAGGAACTGACTGATAAACAAGAGTAAAAGTTTCTACTACAACCCGTTCCATTTGTGCTAGATGAACGAACTTCTCTCCACATGCTCAGTTCTGAGAAATAATTGTGTGTGAAATCCGTACTTCACCCAGCTTGTTGGGAACACAAAGTTTCTTTTCAGTTGCAAACTTCTTTCCGTACCTATATATTGGGAGGTACTAGCACCAACTCTGTGTTACATTGAAAACTGCAGGAAATTCAAACCGGCACTAAGAAACAGAGTGAGATACCAGAGTAAAAGTTTCTCCTGCAACCCGTTCCTTTTGTGCTAGAAGAATGAACGACTCTCCACATGCTCAGTTCGGAGAGATAAGTGTGTGTGAAAGCCATCCTTTACCTAGCTTGTTGGGAACACAAAGTTTCTTTTCAGTTGCCAACTCCACTCTATATATATATATTTGTTGGTACTAGCTCCAACTCTGTTTTACAGTGAAAACTGCAGGAACTTCAACCCGGCACAAGGATCTGACTGAGAAACAAGAGTAAAAGTTTCTCCTGCCACCCGTTCCTTTGTGTTAGATTAACGTAAGTCTCTCCACATGCTCAGTTCTGAGAGATAAGTGTGTATGGAAGCCGTCCTTCACCTAGCTTGTTGGTAACACAAAGATTCTTGTACTGGTGCAAAACCCACTCCATAAATATATATGGGGAGGTACAAGCTCCATCTCAGTTTTACAGTTAAAACTGCAGGAACTGCAAACCGGCACTAGGAAACAGTCAGAGAATCTAGAGAAATATTTTATCCTGCAAACCGTTCCCTTTGTGCTACATGAAAGAACGTCTCTCCACATGCTCAGTTCAGAGATAAGTGTGTGTGAAAGCCGTCCTTCAACTAGCTTGTTGGGAACACAAGGATCCTTTTCAGGTGCAAATTCCACTCAATACATATATATGGGGAGGTTCTGTCTCCAACTCGGTTTTACAGTGAAAACTGCAGGAACTTCAATCCGGCACAAGGAAACAGACTGAGAAACCAGAGTAATATTTTATCCTGCAAACCATTCCATTTGGGCTAGATGAACGAACGTGTCTCCACATGCTCATTTCTGAGAGATAAGTGTCTGTGAATGCCGTCCTTCACGTAGCTTGTTGGGAACACAAAGTTTCTTTTCAGTTGCAAATCCCACTCCATATATATATAAGGGGAGTTACTAGCTCCAACTCGAATTTTAAGTGTAAACTGCAGGAACTTCAAACCCGCAATAGGAAATAAACTGAGAATCCAGAGTAATAATTTCTCCCGCAACCCGTTTCCTTTGTGCTAGATGAAGGAACGTCTCTCCACATGCTCAGTTCTGAGAGATAAGTGTGTGTGAAATCCGTCCTTCAACTAGCTTGTTGGGAACACAAGGATTCTTTCCAGATTCAAAAGCCACTCCATACATATATATGGTGAGGTACAAGCTCCAAAGATTTTTTACAGTGAAACCTGCAGGAACTTCAAACCGTCACTAGGAAACAGACTGAGAAACCAGA
The DNA here is from genome assembly GCF_009834535.1 of Camelus ferus. Lineage (NCBI taxonomy): Eukaryota > Metazoa > Chordata > Mammalia > Artiodactyla > Camelidae > Camelus > Camelus ferus. The sequence goes on from NC_045699.1 coordinate 1,539,425, forward strand.
GATAAAATTTCTCCTGCAACCCGATCAATTTGTGCTAGATGAAAAAAGACTATCCACATGCTCAGTTTTCAGGGATAATTGTGTATGAAAGCCGTCCTTCAACTATCTTGTTGGGAACACAAATTTTCTTTTCATTTGCAAAACCCACTCCATAAATATATACTGGGAAATAGTAGCTCAAACTCGATTTTACCGTGAAAAATGCAGTAACTTCAAACCGGCACTAGGAAACAGACTGAGAAACTAGGGTAAAAGTTTCTCCTGCAACCATTTTCCTTTGTGCTTAATGAATGAACGTCTCTCCAAATGCACAATTCTCAGAGATATTTGTGTGTGAAAGCCGTCTTTCACCTAGCTTGTTGGGAACACAAAGTATCTTTTCAGTTGCAAACTCCACTCCATACATATATACGGGGAAGTACTAGTTCCAATTCTGTTTTACGGTGAAAACTGCAGGTAGTTCAAACCGGCACTGAGAAACAGACAGAGAAACCACAGTAACTGTTTCCCCTGCAACCCGTTCCCTTGTGCTAGATGAATGAACGTCTCTCCACATGTTCAGTTCGGAGAGAAAAGTTTGTGTGAAAGCTGTCTTCACGTAGCTTGTTGGGAACACAAGGTTTCTTTTCAGGTGCAAACTCCAGTCCATACATATTTATGGTGAGGTACAAGCTCCAAAGCTTTTTTACACTGAAAACTACAGGAACTTCAAACCGGCACTAGGAAACAGGCTGAGAAACCAGAGTACAATTTTTTCATGCAAACCATTCACTTTGTGCTATTTGAACGAACGTCTCTCCACATGCTCAGTTCTGAGAGATAAATGTGTGTGAGAGCCGTCCTTCACCTAGATTGTTGGGAACACAAAGTTTCTTTCCAGTTGCAAATTCCAAACCATACATATATATGGGGAGGTACTAGCTCCAACTCCGATTTACAGTGAATTCTGCAGGAATTTCAAACCGACACTAGGAAACAGACTGAGAATCCAGAGTAAATGTTTCTCCTGCAACCCGTTCCTTTTGTGCTAGATGAACGAACGACTCTCAACATGATCAGTTCGGAGAGATATGTGTGTGTGAAAGCCTTCCTTAACCCAGCTTGTTGGGAACACAAAGATTCTTTTCATTTGCCAACCCCACTCCATGTATATATATGTGGAAGTATAAGCTCCAACTCCGTTTTACAGTGAAAACTGCAGGAACTTCAACACGGCACAACTAACTGACTGAGAAACAAGAGGAAAGTTTCTCCTGCCACCCGTTCCTTTGTGCTAGATAAACGAAAGTCTCTCCACATGTTCAGATCTGAGAGATAAGTGTGTTTGAAAGCCGTACTTCGCCGAGCTTGTTGGGAACACGAAGTTCCTTTGCAGTAGCAAACCCCTCTCCATAAGTATATACGGGGAGGTTCTAGCCCCAAATCTATTTTACAGTGAAAACTGCAGGAAATTCAAATCGGCACTAGGAAACAGACTGAGATACCAGAGTAAATGTTTTTCCTGCAACCAGTTTCATTTGTGCTAGATGAACGAACGTCTCTCCACATGCTTATTTCTGAGAGATAATTGTGTGTGAAAGCCGTCCTTCACCTAGCTTGTTGGTAACAAAAATTTTCTTGTCTGGTGCAAAACCCACTCCATAAATATATATGGGAATTTACAAGCTCCAACTCAGTTTTACAGTGAAATCTGCAGGAACTTCAAACCGGCCCTAGGAAACAGAATGAGAAACCAGAGAAAAATTTTATCCTGAAAACCGTTCCCTTTGTGCTAGATGAAAGAACGTCTCTCAACAGGCTCAGTTCTGAGAGATAAGTGTGTGTGAATGCTGTCCTTCAACTAGCTTGTTTGGAACACAAGGATTATTTTCAGGTGAAATTTCCACTCCATACATATATATGGGGAGGTTTTATCTCCAACTCGATTTTACAGTGAAAACTGCAGGAAATTCAAACCGGCACTAAGAAACAGACTGATAAACCAGAGTAATAGTTTCTTCTGCAACCCGTTCCCTTTGTGCTAGATGAACGAACGTCTCTCCACATGCAGAGTTCTGAGAGATAAGTGTGTGTGAAAGCCGTCCTTCAACTAGCTTGTTGGGAACACAAGGATTATTTTCAGGTGATATTTCCACTCCATACATATATATGGGAAGGTTTTATCTCCAACTCGATTTTACAGTGAAAACTGCAGGAAATTCAAATCGGCACTAGGAAACAGACTGAGAAACCAGAGTTAAAATTTCTCTTGCAACCCGATCAATTTGTGCTAGATGAAAGAAGGACTCTCCACATGCTCAATTCTGAGAGATAAGTGTGTGTGAAAGCCGCCATTCACCTAGCTTGTTGGGAACACAAAGTTTCTTTTGAGGTGCAAACTCCAATTCATACATATATGGGTATTTACTAGCTCCAACTCGGTTTTACAATCTAAACTGCAGGAACTTCTAACCGGCACTAGGAAACAGACTGTGAAATAGAGTAAATGTTTCTCCTGCAAACCATTCCATTTCTGCTAGATGAACGAAATTATTTCCACATGCTCAGTTCTGAGAGATAAGTATGTGTGAAAGCCGCTTTCACCTAGCTTATTGGGAACACAAGTTTTCTTTTCAGTTGCAAATTCCACACCATACATATATACGGGGAGGTACTAGTTCCAAATCGGATTTACAGTGAAAACTGCAGGTAGTTCAAACTGGCCCTAAGAAACAGACTGAGAAACCACAGTAACAGTTTCTCCTGCAACCCATTCCATTTGTGCTAGATGAATGAACGTCTCTCCACATGTTCAGTTCTGAGAGATAATTGTGTGTGAAAGCCGTCCTTCAACTAGCTTGTTGGTAACACAAGGTTTATTTTCAGGTGCAAACTCCAGTCCATACATATATATGGTAAGGTAGAAGCTCCAAAGCTTTTTTACAGATAAAACTAAAGGAACTTCAAACCGGCACTAGGAAACAGACTGAGAAACAAGAGTACAAGTTTCTCCTGCAACCCGTTCACTATGTGCTAGATGAACGAACGTCTCTCCACATGCTCAGTTCTGAGAGATAAATGTGTGTGAGAGCCGTCCTTCATCAAGCTTGTTGGGAACACAAAGCTTCTTTTCAGTTGCAAATTCCACACCATACTTATATATGGGGATGTACTAGATCCAACTCGGTTTTACAGTGAAATCTGCAGGAACTTCAAACCGGCACTAAGAAACAGACTGAGGATCCAGAGTAAATGTTTCTACTGCAACCCGTTCCTTTTGTGCTAGATGAACGAACGACTCTTCACATGATCATTTGAGAGAGGTAAGTGTGTGTGAAAGCCGTCCTTCACCTAGCTTGTTGGGATAACAAAGTTTCTTTTCAGGAGCAAACTCCAATCCATACATATATAAGGGGAGGTACTAGCTCCAACTCATGTTTACAGTGAAACTGCAGGAAGTTCAAAACGGCACTAAGAAAAAACTGAGAAACCACAGTAATAATTTTTCTTGCAACCCGTTCCATTTGTCCTAGATGAAAGAACTTCTCTTCACATGCTCAGTTATGAGAGATAAGTGCGTGTTAAAGCCGCCCTTCACCTTGTTTGTTGGGAACACATGGTATCTTTTCAGTTGCAAATTCCACTCCATACATATATGGTGAGGTAAAAGCTCCAAAGATATTTTGCAGTGAAAACTGCAGGAAATTCAAACCGGCACTAGGAAACAGACTGAGAAACCAGAGTAAATGTTTCACCTGCAAAACTTTCCCTTTGTGCTAGCTGAAAGTACGTCTCTCCACATGCTCATTTCTGAGAGATAATTGTGTGTGAAAGCCTTCTTTCACATAGCTTGTTGGGAACACAAAGTTTCTTTTCAGGTGCCAACTCCACTCCATATATATATACGGGGAAGTACTAGATCCAACTCCGTTTTACAGTGAAAACTGCAGGAACTTCAAACCGGCACAAGGAACAGACTGAGTAACAAGAGTAAAAGTTTCTCCTGCAACAAGTTCCCTTTGTGCTAAATGAAAGAACGTCTCTCCACATGCTCAGATCTGAGAGAAAATTGTGTGTGAAAGCCTTCCTTCACCTAGCTTGTTGGGAAAACGAAGTTTCTTTTAAGATAATAACCCCACTTTATAAATATATACGGGGAGGTACTAGCTCCAAATCGGTTTTACAGTGAAAACAGCAGGAACTTCAAAACGGCACTAGGAAACAGGCTGAGAAACCAGAGAAATTGTTTCTCCTGATATCCGTTCCATTTATGCTAGATGAACGAAAGTCTCTCCACATGCTCAGTTCTGAGAGATTAGTGTGTGTGAAATCCGTACTTCACCCAGCTTGTTGGGAACACATATTTTCTTTTCAGTTGCAAATTCCATTCCGTACATACATATGGGTAGGTACTAGCACCAACTCTGTTTTACAGTGAAAACAGCAGGAACTTCAAACCGGCACTAGGAAACAGACTGAGAAATCAGAGTAAAAGTTTCTCCTGCAACTCGTTCCATTGTTGCTAGATGAAGGAACGTCTCTCCACATGCTCAGTTCTGAGAGATAATTGTGTTTGAAAGCCGCCCTTCAACTAGCTTGTTGGTAACCTAAAGTTTTCTTTCAGTTGCAAATCCACTCCATACATATATATGGGTAGGTACTATATCCAACTAGGAATTACAGTGAAAACTGCAGGAACTTCAAACCGGCACTAGGAAACAGACTGTGAAACAGAGTAAATGTTTCTCCTGCAAACCATTCCATTTCTGCTAGATGAATGAAAGTCTCTCCACATTCTCAGTTCTGAGAGATAAGTGTGTGTGAAAGCCGTCTTTCACATAGCTTGTTGGGAACACAAAGTTCCTTTTCAGTTGCAAACTCCACTCCATACATATACAGGGAGGTACTATTTCCAAATCTGTTTTACAGTGAAAATTGCATGTAGTTCAATGCGGCACTAAGAAACAGACTGAGAAACCACAGTAACAGTTACTCCTGCAACACGTTCCCTTTTTTCTAGATGAATGAACGTCTCTCCACATGTTCAGTTCTGAGAGATAATTGTGTGTGAAAGCCGTCCTTCAACTAGCTTGTTGGTAACACAAGGTTTATTTTCAGGTGCAAACTCCAGTCCATACATATATATGGTAAGGTAGAAGCTCCAAAGCTTTTTTACAGATAAAACTAAAGGAACTTCAAACCGGCACTAGGAAACAGACTGAGAAACAAGAGTACAAGTTTCTCCTGCAACCCGTTCACTATGTGCTAGATGAACGAACGTCTCTCCACATGCTCAGTTCTGAGAGATAAATGTGTGTGAGAGCCGTCCTTCATCAAGCTTGTTGGGAACACAAAGCTTCTTTTCAGTTGCAAATTCCACACCATACTTATATATGGGGATGTACTAGATCCAACTCGGTTTTACAGTGAAATCTGCAGGAACTTCAAACCGGCACTAAGAAACAGACTGAGGATCCAGAGTAAATGTTTCTACTGCAACCCGTTCCTTTTGTGCTAGATGAACGAACGACTCTTCACATGATCATTTGAGAGAGGTAAGTGTGTGTGAAAGCCGTCCTTCACCTAGCTTGTTGGGATAACAAAGTTTCTTTTCAGGAGCAAACTCCAATCCATACATATATAAGGGGAGGTACTAGCTCCAACTCATGTTTACAGTGAAAACTGCAGGAACTTCAAACCGGCAATAGGAAACAGTCAGAGAAACCAGAGAAAAATTTTATCCTGCAAACCGTTTCCTTTGTGCTACATGAAAGAACGTCTCTCCACATGCTCAGTTCTGAGAGATAATTGTGTGTGAAAGCCGTCCTTCACGTAGCTTGTTGGGAACACATATTTTCTTTTCAGTTGCAAATTCCATTCCGTACATACATATGGGTAGGTACTAGCACCAACTCTGTTTTACAGTGAAAACAGCAGGAACTTCAAACCGGCACTAGGAAACAGACTGAGAAATCAGAGTAAAAGTTTCTCCTGCAACTCGTTCCATTGTTGCTAGATGAAGGAACGTCTCTCCACATGCTCAGTTCTGAGAGATAATTGTGTTTGAAAGCCGCCCTTCAACTAGCTTGTTGGTAACCTAAAGTTTTCTTTCAGTTGCAAATCCACTCCATACATATATATGGGTAGGTACTATATCCAACTAGGAATTACAGTGAAAACTGCAGGAACTTCAAACCGGCACTAGGAAACAGACTGTGAAACAGAGTAAATGTTTCTCCTGCAAACCATTCCATTTCTGCTAGATGAATGAAAGTCTCTCCACATTCTCAGTTCTGAGAGATAAGTGTGTGTGAAAGCCGTCTTTCACATAGCTTGTTGGGAACACAAAGTTCCTTTTCAGTTGCAAACTCCACTCCATACATATATACAGGGAGGTACTATTTCCAAATCTGTTTTACAGTGAAAATTGCATGTAGTTCAATGCGGCACTAAGAAACAGACTGAGAAACCACAGTAACAGTTACTCCTGCAACACGTTCCCTTTTTTCTAGATGAATGAACGTCTCTCCACATGTTCAGTTCTGAGAGATAATTGTGTGTGAAAGCCGTCCTTCAACTAGCTTGTTGGTAACACAAGGTTTATTTTCAGGTGCAAACTCCAGTCCATACATATATATGGTAAGGTAGAAGCTCCAAAGCTTTTTTACAGATAAAACTAAAGGAACTTCAAACCGGCACTAGGAAACAGACTGAGAAACAAGAGTACAAGTTTCTCCTGCAACCCGTTCACTATGTGCTAGATGAACGAACGTCTCTCCACATGCTCAGTTCTGAGAGATAAATGTGTGTGAGAGCCGTCCTTCATCAAGCTTGTTGGGAACACAAAGCTTCTTTTCAGTTGCAAATTCCACACCATACTTATATATGGGGATGTACTAGATCCAACTCGGTTTTACAGTGAAATCTGCAGGAACTTCAAACCGGCACTAAGAAACAGACTGAGGATCCAGAGTAAATGTTTCTACTGCAACCCGTTCCTTTTGTGCTAGATGAACGAACGACTCTTCACATGATCATTTGAGAGAGGTAAGTGTGTGTGAAAGCCGTCCTTCACCTAGCTTGTTGGGATAACAAAGTTTCTTTTCAGGAGCAAACTCCAATCCATACATATATAAGGGGAGGTACTAGCTCCAACTCATGTTTACAGTGAAACTGCAGGAAGTTCAAAACGGCACTAAGAAAAAACTGAGAAACCACAGTAATAATTTTTCTTGCAACCCGTTCCATTTGTCCTAGATGAAAGAACTTCTCTTCACATGCTCAGTTATGAGAGATAAGTGCGTGTTAAAGCCGCCCTTCACCTTGTTTGTTGGGAACACATGGTATCTTTTCAGTTGCAAATTCCACTCCATACATATATATGGTGAGGTAAAAGCTCCAAAGATATTTTGCAGTGAAAACTGCAGGAAATTCAAACCGGCACTAGGAAACAGACTGAGAAACCAGAGTAAATGTTTCACCTGCAAAACTTTCCCTTTGTGCTAGCTGAAAGTACGTCTCTCCACATGCTCATTTCTGAGAGATAATTGTGTGTGAAAGCCTTCTTTCACATAGCTTGTTGGGAACACAAAGTTTCTTTTCAGGTGCCAACTCCACTCCATATATATACGGGGAAGTACTAGATCCAACTCCGTTTTACAGTGAAAACTGCAGGAACTTCAAACCGGCACAAGGAACAGACTGAGTAACAAGAGTAAAAGTTTCTCCTGCAACAAGTTCCCTTTGTGCTAAATGAAAGAACGTCTCTCCACATGCTCAGATCTGAGAGAAAATTGTGTGTGAAAGCCTTCCTTCACCTAGCTTGTTGGGAAAACGAAGTTTCTTTTAAGATAATAACCCCACTTTATAAATATATACGGGGAGGTACTAGCTCCAAATCGGTTTTACAGTGAAAACAGCAGGAACTTCAAAACGGCACTAGGAAACAGGCTGAGAAACCAGAGAAATTGTTTCTCCTGATATCCGTTCCATTTATGCTAGATGAACGAAAGTCTCTCCACATGCTCAGTTCTGAGAGATTAGTGTGTGTGAAATCCGTACTTCACCCAGCTTGTTGGGAACACATATTTTCTTTTCAGTTGCAAATTCCATTCCGTACATACATATGGGTAGGTACTAGCACCAACTCTGTTTTACAGTGAAAACAGCAGGAACTTCAAACCGGCACTAGGAAACAGACTGAGAAATCAGAGTAAAAGTTTCTCCTGCAACTCATTCCATTGTTGCTAGATGAAGGAACGTCTCTCCACATGCTCAGTTCTGAGAGATAATTGTGTTTGAAAGCCGCCCTTCAACTAGCTTGTTGGTAACCTAAAGTTTTCTTTCAGTTGCAAATCCACTCCATACATATATATGGGTAGGTACTATATCCAACTAGGAATTACAGTGAAAACTGCAGGAACTTCAAACCGGCACTAGGAAACAGACTGTGAAACAGAGTAAATGTTTCTCCTGCAAACCATTCCATTTCTGCTAGATGAATGAAAGTCTCTCCACATTCTCAGTTCTGAGAGATAAGTGTGTGTGAAAGCCGTCTTTCACATAGCTTGTTGGGAACACAAAAGTTCCTTTTCAGTTGCAAACTCCACTCCATACATATATACAGGGAGGTACTATTTCCAAATCTGTTTTACAGTGAAAATTGCATGTAGTTCAATGCGGCACTAAGAAACAGACTGAGAAACCACAGTAACAGTTACTCCTGCAACACGTTCCCTTTTTTCTAGATGAATGAACGTCTCTCCACATGTTCAGTTCTGAGAGATAATTGTGTGTGAAAGCCGTCCTTCAACTAGCTTGTTGGTAACACAAGGTTTATTTTCAGGTGCAAACTCCAGTCCATACATATATATGGTAAGGTAGAAGCTCCAAAGCTTTTTTACAGATAAAACTAAAGGAACTTCAAACCGGCACTAGGAAACAGACTGAGAAACAAGAGTACAAGTTTCTCCTGCAACCCGTTCACTATGTGCTAGATGAACGAACGTCTCTCCACATGCTCAGTTCTGAGAGATAAATGTGTGTGAGAGCCGTCCTTCATCAAGCTTGTTGGGAACACAAAGCTTCTTTTCAGTTGCAAATTCCACACCATACTTATATATGGGGATGTACTAGATCCAACTCGGTTTTACAGTGAAATCTGCAGGAACTTCAAACCGGCACTAAGAAACAGACTGAGGATCCAGAGTAAATGTTTCTACTGCAACCCGTTCCTTTTGTGCTAGATGAACGAACGACTCTTCACATGATCATTTGAGAGAGGTAAGTGTGTGTGAAAGCCGTCCTTCACCTAGCTTGTTGGGATAACAAAGTTTCTTTTCAGGAGCAAACTCCAATCCATACATATATAAGGGGAGGTACTAGCTCCAACTCATGTTTACAGTGAAAACTGCAGGAACTTCAAACCGGCAATAGGAAACAGTCAGAGAAACCAGAGAAAAATTTTATCCTGCAAACCGTTTCCTTTGTGCTACATGAAAGAACGTCTCTCCACATGCTCAGTTCTGAGAGATAATTGTGTGTGAAAGCCGTCCTTCACGTAGCTTGTTGGGAACACATATTTTCTTTTCAGTTGCAAATTCCATTCCGTACATACATATGGGTAGGTACTAGCACCAACTCTGTTTTACAGTGAAAACAGCAGGAACTTCAAACCGGCACTAGGAAACAGACTGAGAAATCAGAGTAAAAGTTTCTCCTGCAACTCGTTCCATTGTTGCTAGATGAAGGAACGTCTCTCCACATGCTCAGTTCTGAGAGATATGTGTGTGTGAAAGCCGTCCTTCAACTAGCTTGTTGGGAACACAAGGATTCTTTTCAGGTGCAAATTCCACTCAATACATATATATGGGGAGGTTCTATCTCCAACTCGGTTTTACAGTGAAAACTGCAGGAACTTCAATCCAGCACAAAGATCTGACTGAGAAACAAGAGTAAAAGTTTCTCCTGCCACCCGTTCCTTTGTGCTAGATGAACGTAAGTCTCTCCACATGCTCAGTTCCGAGAGATGTGTGTATGGAAGCCGTCCTTTACCTAGCTTGTTGGGAACACGAAGTTCCTTTTCAGTAGCAAACACCATTCCATAAGTATATACGGGGAGGTACTAGCTCCAAATCTATTTTACTGTGAAAACTGCAGGAAATTCAAACCGGCACTAGGAAAAAGACTGAGATACCAGAGTTAATATTTCTCCTGCAACCCGTTTAATTTGTGCTAGTTGAAAGAACGTCCCTCCACATGATAAGTTCTGAGAGATAATTGTGTGTGAAAGCCGCCCTTCACCTATCTTGTTGTTAACACAAAGATACTTGTCTGGTGCAAAATCCAATCCATAAATATATAAGGGGAGATAGAGTCTCCAACTCAGGTTTACAGTAAAAACTGCAGGAACTTCAAACCAGCACTAGGAAACAGTCTGAGAATACAGAGAAAAATTTTATAATGCAAAAATTTCCCTTTGTGCTAGATGAAAGAACGTCTCTCCACATGCTCAGTTCTGAGAGTTAAGTGTGTATGAAAGCCGAACTTCACGTAGATTGTTGGGAACACAAAGTTTCTTTTCAGTTGCAAAATCCATTCCGTACATATATATGGGGAGGTAATAACACCAACACTGTTTTACAGTGAAAAATTCAGGAACTTCAAACCGGCACTAGGAAACAGACTGAGAAACCAGAGTATAATTTTCTCCTGCAACCCGTTCCCTATGTGATAGATGAACGAATGTTTTCCACATGCTCATTTCTGAGAGATAATTTGTTTGAAAGCCTTCCTTTACCTAGCTTGTTGGGAACACAGTTTCTTTTCAGTTGCAAACTCCACTCCATATATATATATATGTGGAAGAACTAGCACCAACTCGGTTTTACAGTGAAAACTGAAGGAACTTCAAACCGGCACAAAGAACTGACTGAGAGACAAGAGTAAAAGTGTCTCCTGCAACCCGTTCCCTCTGTGCTAGATGAACGAACGTCTCTCCACATGCTCAGTTCTGAGAGAAAAGTGTGTGTGAATGCCGTACTTCACCGAGCTTGTTGGGAACACAAGGTTTCTTTTTATGTGCAAACTCCACTCCATACATATATATGGTTAGGTACAAGCTCCAAATTTTTTTACAGTGAAAACTGCAGGAACTTCAAATCGGCACAAGGAACTGACTGATAAACAAGAGTAAAAGTTTCTACTACAACCCGTTCCATTTGTGCTAGATGAACGAACTTCTCTCCACATGCTCAGTTCTGAGAAATAATTGTGTGTGAAATCCGTACTTCACCCAGCTTGTTGGGAACACAAAGTTTCTTTTCAGTTGCAAACTTCTTTCCGTACCTATATATTGGGAGGTACTAGCACCAACTCTGTGTTACATTGAAAACTGCAGGAAATTCAAACCGGCACTAAGAAACAGAGTGAGATACCAGAGTAAAAGTTTCTCCTGCAACCCGTTCCTTTTGTGCTAGAAGAATGAACGACTCTCCACATGCTCAGTTCGGAGAGATAAGTGTGTGTGAAAGCCATCCTTTACCTAGCTTGTTGGGAACACAAAGTTTCTTTTCAGTTGCCAACTCCACTCTATATATATATATTTGTTGGTACTAGCTCCAACTCTGTTTTACAGTGAAAACTGCAGGAACTTCAACACGGCACAAGGATCTGACTGAGAAACAAGAGTAAAAGTTTCTCATGCCACCCGTTCCTTTGTGTTAGATTAACGTAAGTCTCTCCACATGCTCAGTTCTGAGAGATAAGTGTGTATGGAAGCCGTCCTTCACATAGCTTGTTGGGAACACGAAGTTCCTTTTCAGTAGCAAACCCCATTCCATAAGTATATACGGGGAGGTACTAGCTCCAAATCTATTTTACTGTGAAAAACTGCAGGAAATTCAAACCGGCACTAGGAAACAGACTGAGATACCAGAGTAAATGTTTCTCCTACAACCAGTTTCATTTGTGCTAGATGAACGAAAGTCTCTCCACATGCTAAGTTCGGAGAGATAATTGTGTGTGAATGCCGTCCTTCACCTAGCTTGTTGGTAACACAAAGATTCTTGTCTGGTGCAAAACCCACTCCGTAAATATATATGGGGAGGTACAAGCTCCATCTCAGTTTTACAGTTAAAACTGCAGGAACTGCAAACCGGCACTAGGAAACAGTCAGAGAATCTAGAGAAAAATTTTATCCTGCAAACCGTTCCCTTTGTGCTACATGAAAGAACGTCTCTCCACATGCTCAGTTCTGAGAGATAAGTGTGTGTGAAAGCCGTCCTTCACGTAGCTTGTCGGGAACACAAAGTTTCTTTTCAGTTGCAAACTCCAATCCATAAATATATAAGGGGAGGTACTAGCTCAAACTCGGTTTTACAGTGAAAACTGCAGGAAGTTCAAACCAGCACTAAGAAACAGACTGATAAACCAGAGTAAAAGTTTCTCCTGCAACCCGTTCCCTTTGTGCTAGATGAACGAACGTCTCTCCACATGCTCAGTTCAGAGATAAGTGTGTGTGAAAGCCGTCCTTCAACTAGCTTGTTGGGAACACAAGGATCCTTTTCAGGTGCAAATTCCACTCAATACATATATATGGGGAGGTTCTGTCTCCAACTCGGTTTTACAGTGAAAACTGCAGGAACTTCAATCCGGCACAAGGAAACAGACTGAGAAACCAGAGTAATATTTTATCCTGCAAACCATTCCATTTGGGCTAGATGAACGAACGTGTCTCCACATGCTCATTTCTGAGAGATAAGTGTCTGTGAATGCCGTCCTTCACGTAGCTTGTTGGGAACACAAAGTTTCTTTTCAGTTGCAAATCCCACTCCATATATATATAAGGGGAGTTACTAGCTCCAACTCGAATTTTAAGTGTAAACTGCAGGAACTTCAAACCCGCAATAGGAAATAAACTGAGAATCCAGAGTAATAATTTCTCCCGCAACCCGTTTCCTTTGTGCTAGATGAAGGAACGTCTCTCCACATGCTCAGTTCTGAGAGATAAGTGTGTGTGAAATCCGTCCTTCAACTAGCTTGTTGGGAACACAAGGATTCTTTCCAGATTCAAAAGCCACTCCATACATATATATGGTGAGGTACAAGCTCCAAAGATTTTTTACAGTGAAACCTGCAGGAACTTCAAACCGTCACTAGGAAACAGACTGAGAAACCAGAGATAAAATTTCTCCTGCAACCCGATCAATTTGTGCTAGATGAAAAAAGACTATCCACATGCTCAGTTTTCAGGGATAATTGTGTATGAAAGCCGTCCTTCAACTATCTTGTTGGGAACACAAATTTTCTTTTCATTTGCAAAACCCACTCCATAAATATATACTGGGAAATAGTAGCTCAAACTCGATTTTACCGTGAAAAATGCAGTAACTTCAAACCGGCACTAGGAAACAGACTGAGAAACTAGGGTAAAAGTTTCTCCTGCAACCATTTTCCTTTGTGCTTAATGAATGAACGTCTCTCCAAATGCACAATTCTCAGAGATATTTGTGTGTGAAAGCCGTCTTTCACCTAGCTTGTTGGGAACACAAAGTATCTTTTCAGTTGCAAACTCCACTCCATACATATATACGGGGAAGTACTAGTTCCAATTCTGTTTTACGGTGAAAACTGCAGGTAGTTCAAACCGGCACTGAGAAACAGACAGAGAAACCACAGTAACTGTTTCCCCTGCAACCCGTTCCCTTGTGCTAGATGAATGAACGTCTCTCCACATGTTCAGTTCGGAGAGAAAAGTTTGTGTGAAAGCTGTCTTCACGTAGCTTGTTGGGAACACAAGGTTTCTTTTCAGGTGCAAACTCCAGTCCATACATATTTATGGTGAGGTACAAGCTCCAAAGCTTTTTTACACTGAAAACTACAGGAACTTCAAACCGGCACTAGGAAACAGGCTGAGAAACCAGAGTACAATTTTTTCATGCAAACCATTCACTTTGTGCTATTTGAACGAACGTCTCTCCACATGCTCAGTTCTGAGAGATAAATGTGTGTGAGAGCCGTCCTTCACCTAGATTGTTGGGAACACAAAGTTTCTTTCCAGTTGCAAATTCCAAACCATACATATATATGGGGAGGTACTAGCTCCAACTCCGATTTACAGTGAATTCTGCAGGAATTTCAAACCGACACTAGGAAACAGACTGAGAATCCAGAGTAAATGTTTCTCCTGCAACCCGTTCCTTTTGTGCTAGATGAACGAACGACTCTCAACATGATCAGTTCGGAGAGATATGTGTGTGTGAAAGCCTTCCTTAACCCAGCTTGTTGGGAACACAAAGATTCTTTTCATTTGCCAACCCCACTCCATGTATATATATGTGGAAGTATAAGCTCCAACTCCGTTTTACAGTGAAAACTGCAGGAACTTCAACACGGCACAACTAACTGACTGAGAAACAAGAGGAAAGTTTCTCCTGCCACCCGTTCCTTTGTGCTAGATAAACGAAAGTCTCTCCACATGTTCAGATCTGAGAGATAAGTGTGTTTGAAAGCCGTACTTCGCCGAGCTTGTTGGGAACACGAAGTTCCTTTGCAGTAGCAAACCCCTCTCCATAAGTATATACGGGGAGGTTCTAGCCCCAAATCTATTTTACAGTGAAAACTGCAGGAAATTCAAATCGGCACTAGGAAACAGACTGAGATACCAGAGTAAATGTTTTTCCTGCAACCAGTTTCATTTGTGCTAGATGAACGAACGTCTCTCCACATGCTTATTTCTGAGAGATAATTGTGTGTGAAAGCCGTCCTTCACCTAGCTTGTTGGTAACAAAAATTTTCTTGTCTGGTGCAAAACCCACTCCATAAATATATATGGGAATTTACAAGCTCCAACTCAGTTTTACAGTGAAATCTGCAGGAACTTCAAACCGGCCCTAGGAAACAGAATGAGAAACCAGAGAAAAATTTTATCCTGAAAACCGTTCCCTTTGTGCTAGATGAAAGAACGTCTCTCAACAGGCTCAGTTCTGAGAGATAAGTGTGTGTGAATGCTGTCCTTCAACTAGCTTGTTTGGAACACAAGGATTATTTTCAGGTGAAATTTCCACTCCATACATATATATGGGGAGGTTTTATCTCCAACTCGATTTTACAGTGAAAACTGCAGGAAATTCAAACCGGCACTAAGAAACAGACTGATAAACCAGAGTAATAGTTTCTTCTGCAACCCGTTCCCTTTGTGCTAGATGAACGAACGTCTCTCCACATGCAGAGTTCTGAGAGATAAGTGTGTGTGAAAGCCGTCCTTCAACTAGCTTGTTGGGAACACAAGGATTATTTTCAGGTGATATTTCCACTCCATACATATATATGGGAAGGTTTTATCTCCAACTCGATTTTACAGTGAAAACTGCAGGAAATTCAAATCGGCACTAGGAAACAGACTGAGAAACCAGAGTTAAAATTTCTCTTGCAACCCGATCAATTTGTGCTAGATGAAAGAAGGACTCTCCACATGCTCAATTCTGAGAGATAAGTGTGTGTGAAAGCCGCCATTCACCTAGCTTGTTGGGAACACAAAGTTTCTTTTGAGGTGCAAACTCCAATTCATACATATATGGGTATTTACTAGCTCCAACTCGGTTTTACAATCTAAACTGCAGGAACTTCTAACCGGCACTAGGAAACAGACTGTGAAATAGAGTAAATGTTTCTCCTGCAAACCATTCCATTTCTGCTAGATGAACGAAATTATTTCCACATGCTCAGTTCTGAGAGATAAGTATGTGTGAAAGCCGCTTTCACCTAGCTTATTGGGAACACAAATTTTCTTTTCAGTTGCAAATTCCACACCATACATATATACGGGGAGGTACTAGTTCCAAATCGGATTTACAGTGAAAACTGCAGGTAGTTCAAACTGGCCCTAAGAAACAGACTGAGAAACCACAGTAACAGTTTCTCCTGCAACCCATTCCATTTGTGCTAGATGAATGAACGTCTCTCCACATGTTCAGTTCTGAGAGATAATTGTGTGTGAAAGCCGTCCTTCAACTAGCTTGTTGGTAACACAAGGTTTATTTTCAGGTGCAAACTCCAGTCCATACATATATATGGTAAGGTAGAAGCTCCAAAGCTTTTTTACAGATAAAACTAAAGGAACTTCAAACCGGCACTAGGAAACAGACTGAGAAACAAGAGTACAAGTTTCTCCTGCAACCCGTTCACTATGTGCTAGATGAACGAACGTCTCTCCACATGCTCAGTTCTGAGAGATAAATGTGTGTGAGAGCCGTCCTTCATCAAGCTTGTTGGGAACACAAAGCTTCTTTTCAGTTGCAAATTCCACACCATACTTATATATGGGGATGTACTAGATCCAACTCGGTTTTACAGTGAAATCTGCAGGAACTTCAAACCGGCACTAAGAAACAGACTGAGGATCCAGAGTAAATGTTTCTACTGCAACCCGTTCCTTTTGTGCTAGATGAACGAACGACTCTTCACATGATCATTTGAGAGAGGTAAGTGTGTGTGAAAGCCGTCCTTCACCTAGCTTGTTGGGATAACAAAGTTTCTTTTCAGGAGCAAACTCCAATCCATACATATATAAGGGGAGGTACTAGCTCCAACTCATGTTTACAGTGAAACTGCAGGAAGTTCAAAACGGCACTAAGAAAAAACTGAGAAACCACAGTAATAATTTTTCTTGCAACCCGTTCCATTTGTCCTAGATGAAAGAACTTCTCTTCACATGCTCAGTTATGAGAGATAAGTGCGTGTTAAAGCCGCCCTTCACCTTGTTTGTTGGGAACACATGGTATCTTTTCAGTTGCAAATTCCACTCCATACATATATATGGTGAGGTAAAAGCTCCAAAGATATTTTGCAGTGAAAACTGCAGGAAATTCAAACCGGCACTAGGAAACAGACTGAGAAACCAGAGTAAATGTTTCACCTGCAAAACTTTCCCTTTGTGCTAGCTGAAAGTACGTCTCTCCACATGCTCATTTCTGAGAGATAATTGTGTGTGAAAGCCTTCTTTCACATAGCTTGTTGGGAACACAAAGTTTCTTTTCAGGTGCCAACTCCACTCCATATATATATACGGGGAAGTACTAGATCCAACTCCGTTTTACAGTGAAAACTGCAGGAACTTCAAACCGGCACAAGGAACAGACTGAGTAACAAGAGTAAAAGTTTCTCCTGCAACAAGTTCCCTTTGTGCTAAATGAAAGAACGTCTCTCCACATGCTCAGATCTGAGAGAAAATTGTGTGTGAAAGCCTTCCTTCACCTAGCTTGTTGGGAAAACGAAGTTTCTTTTAAGATAATAACCCCACTTTATAAATATATACGGGGAGGTACTAGCTCCAAATCGGTTTTACAGTGAAAACAGCAGGAACTTCAAAACGGCACTAGGAAACAGGCTGAGAAACCAGAGAAATTGTTTCTCCTGATATCCGTTCCATTTATGCTAGATGAACGAAAGTCTCTCCACATGCTCAGTTCTGAGAGATTAGTGTGTGTGAAATCCGTACTTCACCCAGCTTGTTGGGAACACATATTTTCTTTTCAGTTGCAAATTCCATTCCGTACATACATATGGGTAGGTACTAGCACCAACTCTGTTTTACAGTGAAAACAGCAGGAACTTCAAACCGGCACTAGGAAACAGACTGAGAAATCAGAGTAAAAGTTTCTCCTGCAACTCGTTCCATTGTTGCTAGATGAAGGAACGTCTCTCCACATGCTCAGTTCTGAGAGATAATTGTGTTTGAAAGCCGCCCTTCAACTAGCTTGTTGGTAACCTAAAGTTTTCTTTCAGTTGCAAATCCACTCCATACATATATATGGGTAGGTACTATATCCAACTAGGAATTACAGTGAAAACTGCAGGAACTTCAAACCGGCACTAGGAAACAGACTGTGAAACAGAGTAAATGTTTCTCCTGCAAACCATTCCATTTCTGCTAGATGAATGAAAGTCTCTCCACATGCTCAGTTCTGAGAGATAAGTGTGTGTGAAAGCCGTCTTTCACATAGCTTGTTGGGAACACAAAGTTCCTTTTCAGTTGCAAACTCCACTCCATACATATATACAGGGAGGTACTATTTCCAAATCTGTTTTACAGTGAAAATTGCATGTAGTTCAATGCGGCACTAAGAAACAGACTGAGAAACCACAGTAACAGTTACTCCTGCAACACGTTCCCTTTTTTCTAGATGAATGAACGTCTCTCCACATGTTCAGTTCTGAGAGATAATTGTGTGTGAAAGCCGTCCTTCAACTAGCTTGTTGGTAACACAAGGTTTATTTTCAGGTGCAAACTCCAGTCCATACATATATATGGTAAGGTAGAAGCTCCAAAGCTTTTTTACAGATAAAACTAAAGGAACTTCAAACCGGCACTAGGAAACAGACTGAGAAACAAGAGTACAAGTTTCTCCTGCAACCCGTTCACTATGTGCTAGATGAACGAACGTCTCTCCACATGCTCAGTTCTGAGAGATAAATGTGTGTGAGAGCCGTCCTTCATCAAGCTTGTTGGGAACACAAAGCTTCTTTTCAGTTGCAAATTCCACACCATACTTATATATGGGGATGTACTAGATCCAACTCGGTTTTACAGTGAAATCTGCAGGAACTTCAAACCGGCACTAAGAAACAGACTGAGGATCCAGAGTAAATGTTTCTACTGCAACCCGTTCCTTTTGTGCTAGATGAACGAACGACTCTTCACATGATCATTTGAGAGAGGTAAGTGTGTGTGAAAGCCGTCCTTCACCTAGCTTGTTGGGATAACAAAGTTTCTTTTCAGGAGCAAACTCCAATCCATACATATATAAGGGGAGGTACTAGCTCCAACTCATGTTTACAGTGAAAACTGCAGGAACTTCAAACCGGCAATAGGAAACAGTCAGAGAAACCAGAGAAAAATTTTATCCTGCAAACCGTTTCCTTTGTGCTACATGAAAGAACGTCTCTCCACATGCTCAGTTCTGAGAGATAATTGTGTGTGAAAGCCGTCCTTCACGTAGCTTGTTGGGAACACATATTTTCTTTTCAGTTGCAAATTCCATTCCGTACATACATATGGGTAGGTACTAGCACCAACTCTGTTTTACAGTGAAAACAGCAGGAACTTCAAACCGGCACTAGGAAACAGACTGAGAAATCAGAGTAAAAGTTTCTCCTGCAACTCGTTCCATTGTTGCTAGATGAAGGAACGTCTCTCCACATGCTCAGTTCTGAGAGATAATTGTGTTTGAAAGCCGCCCTTCAACTAGCTTGTTGGTAACCTAAAGTTTTCTTTCAGTTGCAAATCCACTCCATACATATATATGGGTAGGTACTATATCCAACTAGGAATTACAGTGAAAACTGCAGGAACTTCAAACCGGCACTAGGAAACAGACTGTGAAACAGAGTAAATGTTTCTCCTGCAAACCATTCCATTTCTGCTAGATGAATGAAAGTCTCTCCACATTCTCAGTTCTGAGAGATAAGTGTGTGTGAAAGCCGTCTTTCACATAGCTTGTTGGGAACACAAAGTTCCTTTTCAGTTGCAAACTCCACTCCATACATATATACAGGGAGGTACTATTTCCAAATCTGTTTTACAGTGAAAATTGCATGTAGTTCAATGCGGCACTAAGAAACAGACTGAGAAACCACAGTAACAGTTACTCCTGCAACACGTTCCCTTTTTTCTAGATGAATGAACGTCTCTCCACATGTTCAGTTCTGAGAGATAATTGTGTGTGAAAGCCGTCCTTCAACTAGCTTGTTGGTAACACAAGGTTTATTTTCAGGTGCAAACTCCAGTCCATACGTATATATGGTAAGGTAGAAGCTCCAAAGCTTTTTTACAGATAAAACTAAAGGAACTTCAAACCGGCACTAGGAAACAGACTGAGAAACAAGAGTACAAGTTTCTCCTGCAACCCGTTCACTATGTGCTAGATGAACGAACGTCTCTCCACATGCTCAGTTCTGAGAGATAAATGTGTGTGAGAGCCGTCCTTCATCAAGCTTGTTGGGAACACAAAGCTTCTTTTCAGTTGCAAATTCCACACCATACTTATATATGGGGATGTACTAGATCCAACTCGGTTTTACAGTGAAATCTGCAGGAACTTCAAACCGGCACTAAGAAACAGACTGAGGATCCAGAGTAAATGTTTCTACTGCAACCCGTTCCTTTTGTGCTAGATGAACGAACGACTCTTCACATGATCATTTGAGAGAGGTAAGTGTGTGTGAAAGCCGTCCTTCACCTAGCTTGTTGGGATAACAAAGTTTCTTTTCAGGAGCAAACTCCAATCCATACATATATAAGGGGAGGTACTAGCTCCAACTCATGTTTACAGTGAAACTGCAGGAAGTTCAAAACGGCACTAAGAAAAAACTGAGAAACCACAGTAATAATTTTTCTTGCAACCCGTTCCATTTGTCCTAGATGAAAGAACTTCTCTTCACATGCTCAGTTATGAGAGATAAGTGCGTGTTAAAGCCGCCCTTCACCTTGTTTGTTGGGAACACATGGTATCTTTTCAGTTGCAAATTCCACTCCATACATATATATGGTGAGGTAAAAGCTCCAAAGATATTTTGCAGTGAAAACTGCAGGAAATTCAAACCGGCACTAGGAAACAGACTGAGAAACCAGAGTAAATGTTTCACCTGCAAAACTTTCCCTTTGTGCTAGCTGAAAGTACGTCTCTCCACATGCTCATTTCTGAGAGATAATTGTGTGTGAAAGCCTTCTTTCACATAGCTTGTTGGGAACACAAAGTTTCTTTTCAGGTGCCAACTCCACTCCATATATATATACGGGGAAGTACTAGATCCAACTCCGTTTACAGTGAAAACTGCAGGAACTTCAAACCGGCACAAGGAACAGACTGAGTAACAAGAGTAAAAGTTTCTCCTGCAACAAGTTCCCTTTGTGCTAAATGAAAGAACGTCTCTCCACATGCTCAGATCTGAGAGAAAATTGTGTGTGAAAGCCTTCCTTCACCTAGCTTGTTGGGAAAACGAAGTTTCTTTTAAGATAATAACCCCACTTTATAAATATATACGGGGAGGTACTAGCTCCAAATCGGTTTTACAGTGAAAACAGCAGGAACTTCAAAACGGCACTAGGAAACAGGCTGAGAAACCAGAGAAATTGTTTCTCCTGATATCCGTTCCATTTATGCTAGATGAACGAAAGTCTCTCCACATGCTCAGTTCTGAGAGATTAGTGTGTGTGAAATCCGTACTTCACCCAGCTTGTTGGGAACACATATTTTCTTTTCAGTTGCAAATTCCATTCCGTACATACATATGGGTAGGTACTAGCACCAACTCTGTTTTACAGTGAAAACAGCAGGAACTTCAAACCGGCACTAGGAAACAGACTGAGAAATCAGAGTAAAAGTTTCTCCTGCAACTCGTTCCATTGTTGCTAGATGAAGGAACGTCTCTCCACATGCTCAGTTCTGAGAGATAATTGTGTTTGAAAGCCGCCCTTCAACTAGCTTGTTGGTAACCTAAAGTTTTCTTTCAGTTGCAAATCCACTCCATACATATATATGGGTAGGTACTATATCCAACTAGGAATTACAGTGAAAACTGCAGGAACTTCAAACCGGCACTAGGAAACAGACTGTGAAACAGAGTAAATGTTTCTCCTGCAAACCATTCCATTTCTGCTAGATGAATGAAAGTCTCTCCACATGCTCAGTTCTGAGAGATAAGTGTGTGTGAAAGCCGTCTTTCACATAGCTTGTTGGGAACACAAAAGTTCCTTTTCAGTTGCAAACTCCACTCCATACATATATACAGGGAGGTACTATTTCCAAATCTGTTTTACAGTGAAAATTGCATGTAGTTCAATGCGGCACTAAGAAACAGACTGAGAAACCACAGTAACAGTTACTCCTGCAACACGTTCCCTTTTTTCTAGATGAATGAACGTCTCTCCACATGTTCAGTTCTGAGAGATAATTGTGTGTGAAAGCCGTCCTTCAACTAGCTTGTTGGTAACACAAGGTTTATTTTCAGGTGCAAACTCCAGTCCATACATATATATGGTAAGGTAGAAGCTCCAAAGCTTTTTTACAGATAAAACTAAAGGAACTTCAAACCGGCACTAGGAAACAGACTGAGAAACAAGAGTACAAGTTTCTCCTGCAACCCGTTCACTATGTGCTAGATGAACGAACGTCTCTCCACATGCTCAGTTCTGAGAGATAAATGTGTGTGAGAGCCGTCCTTCATCAAGCTTGTTGGGAACACAAAGCTTCTTTTCAGTTGCAAATTCCACACCATACTTATATATGGGGATGTACTAGATCCAACTCGGTTTTACAGTGAAATCTGCAGGAACTTCAAACCGGCACTAAGAAACAGACTGAGGATCCAGAGTAAATGTTTCTACTGCAACCCGTTCCTTTTGTGCTAGATGAACGAACGACTCTTCACATGATCATTTGAGAGAGGTAAGTGTGTGTGAAAGCCGTCCTTCACCTAGCTTGTTGGGATAACAAAGTTTCTTTTCAGGAGCAAACTCCAATCCATACATATATAAGGGGAGGTACTAGCTCCAACTCATGTTACAGTGAAACTGCAGGAAGTTCAAAACGGCACTAAGAAAAAACTGAGAAACCACAGTAATAATTTTTCTTGCAACCCGTTCCATTTGTCCTAGATGAAAGAACTTCTCTTCACATGCTCAGTTATGAGAGATAAGTGCGTGTTAAAGCCGCCCTTCACCTTGTTTGTTGGGAACACATGGTATCTTTTCAGTTGCAAATTCCACTCCATACATATATATGGTGAGGTAAAAGCTCCAAAGATATTTTGCAGTGAAAACTGCAGGAAATTCAAACCGGCACTAGGAAACAGACTGAGAAACCAGAGTAAATGTTTCACCTGCAAAACTTTCCCTTTGTGCTAGCTGAAAGTACGTCTCTCCACATGCTCATTTCTGAGAGATAATTGTGTGTGAAAGCCTTCTTTCACATAGCTTGTTGGGAACACAAAGTTTCTTTTCAGGTGCCAACTCCACTCCATATATATATACGGGGAAGTACTAGATCCAACTCCGTTTTACAGTGAAAACTGCAGGAACTTCAAACCGGCACAAGGAACAGACTGAGTAACAAGAGTAAAAGTTTCTCCTGCAACAAGTTCCCTTTGTGCTAAATGAAAGAACGTCTCTCCACATGCTCAGATCTGAGAGAAAATTGTGTGTGAAAGCCTTCCTTCACCTAGCTTGTTGGGAAAACGAAGTTTCTTTTAAGATAATAACCCCACTTTATAAATATATACGGGGAGGTACTAGCTCCAAATCGGTTTTACAGTGAAAACAGCAGGAACTTCAAAACGGCACTAGGAAACAGGCTGAGAAACCAGAGAAATTGTTTCTCCTGATATCCGTTCCATTTATGCTAGATGAACGAAAGTCTCTCCACATGCTCAGTTCTGAGAGATTAGTGTGTGTGAAATCCGTACTTCACCCAGCTTGTTGGGAACACATATTTTCTTTTCAGTTGCAAATTCCATTCCGTACATACATATGGGTAGGTACTAGCACCAACTCTGTTTTACAGTGAAAACAGCAGGAACTTCAAACCGGCACTAGGAAACAGACTGAGAAATCAGAGTAAAAGTTTCTCCTGCAACTCGTTCCATTGTTGCTAGATGAAGGAACGTCTCTCCACATGCTCAGTTCTGAGAGATAATTGTGTTTGAAAGCCGCCCTTCAACTAGCTTGTTGGTAACCTAAAGTTTTCTTTCAGTTGCAAATCCACTCCATACATATATATGGGTAGGTACTATATCCAACTAGGAATTACAGTGAAAACTGCAGGAACTTCAAACCGGCACTAGGAAACAGACTGTGAAACAGAGTAAATGTTTCTCCTGCAAACCATTCCATTTCTGCTAGATGAATGAAAGTCTCTCCACATGCTCAGTTCTGAGAGATAAGTGTGTGTGAAAGCCGTCTTTCACATAGCTTGTTGGGAACACAAAAGTTCCTTTTCAGTTGCAAACTCCACTCCATACATATATACAGGGAGGTACTATTTCCAAATCTGTTTTACAGTGAAAATTGCATGTAGTTCAATGCGGCACTAAGAAACAGACTGAGAAACCACAGTAACAGTTACTCCTGCAACACGTTCCCTTTTTTCTAGATGAATGAACGTCTCTCCACATGTTCAGTTCTGAGAGATAATTGTGTGTGAAAGCCGTCCTTCAACTAGCTTGTTGGTAACACAAGGTTTATTTTCAGGTGCAAACTCCAGTCCATACATATATATGGTAAGGTAGAAGCTCCAAAGCTTTTTTACAGATAAAACTAAAGGAACTTCAAACCGGCACTAGGAAACAGACTGAGAAACAAGAGTACAAGTTTCTCCTGCAACCCGTTCACTATGTGCTAGATGAACGAACGTCTCTCCACATGCTCAGTTCTGAGAGATAAATGTGTGTGAGAGCCGTCCTTCATCAAGCTTGTTGGGAACACAAAGCTTCTTTTCAGTTGCAAATTCCACACCATACTTATATATGGGGATGTACTAGATCCAACTCGGTTTTACAGTGAAATCTGCAGGAACTTCAAACCGGCACTAAGAAAAAGACTGAGGATCCAGAGTAAATGTTTCTACTGCAACCCGTTCCTTTTGTGCTAGATGAACGAACGACTCTTCACATGATCATTTGAGAGAGGTAAGTGTGTGTGAAAGCCGTCCTTCACCTAGCTTGTTGGGATAACAAAGTTTCTTTTCAGGAGCAAACTCCAATCCATACATATATAAGGGGAGGTACTAGCTCCAACTCATGTTTACAGTGAAAACTGCAGGAACTTCAAACCGGCAATAGGAAACAGTCAGAGAAACCAGAGAAAAATTTTATCCTGCAAACCGTTTCCTTTGTGCTACATGAAAGAACGTCTCTCCACATGCTCAGTTCTGAGAGATAATTGTGTGTGAAAGCCGTCCTTCACGTAGCTTGTTGGGAACACATATTTTCTTTTCAGTTGCAAATTCCATTCCGTACATACATATGGGTAGGTACTAGCACCAACTCTGTTTTACAGTGAAAACAGCAGGAACTTCAAACCGGCACTAGGAAACAGACTGAGAAATCAGAGTAAAAGTTTCTCCTGCAACTCGTTCCATTGTTGCTAGATGAAGGAACGTCTCTCCACATGCTCAGTTCTGAGAGATATGTGTGTGTGAAAGCCGTCCTTTACCTAGCTTGTTGGGAACACGAAGTTCCTTTTCAGTAGCAAACACCATTCCATAAGTATATACGGGGAGGTACTAGCTCCAAATCTATTTTACTGTGAAAACTGCAGGAAATTCAAACCGGCACTAGGAAAAAGACTGAGATACCAGAGTTAATATTTCTCCTGCAACCCGTTTAATTTGTGCTAGTTGAAAGAACGTCCCTCCACATGATAAGTTCTGAGAGATAATTGTGTGTGAAAGCCGCCCTTCACCTATCTTGTTGTTAACACAAAGATACTTGTCTGGTGCAAAATCCAATCCATAAATATATAAGGGGAGATAGAGTCTCCAACTCAGGTTTACAGTAAAAACTGCAGGAACTTCAAACCAGCACTAGGAAACAGTCTGAGAATACAGAGAAAAATTTTATAATGCAAAAATTTCCCTTTGTGCTAGATGAAAGAACGTCTCTCCACATGCTCAGTTCTGAGAGTTAAGTGTGTATGAAAGCCGAACTTCACGTAGATTGTTGGGAACACAAAGTTTCTTTTCAGTTGCAAAATCCATTCCGTACATATATATGGGGAGGTAATAACACCAACACTGTTTTACAGTGAAAAATTCAGGAACTTCAAACCGGCACTAGGAAACAGACTGAGAAACCAGAGTATAATTTTCTCCTGCAACCCGTTCCCTATGTGATAGATGAACGAATGTTTTCCACATGCTCATTTCTGAGAGATAATTTGTTTGAAAGCCTTCCTTTACCTAGCTTGTTGGGAACACAGTTTCTTTTCAGTTGCAAACTCCACTCCATATATATATATATGTGGAAGAACTAGCACCAACTCGGTTTTACAGTGAAAACTGAAGGAACTTCAAACCGGCACAAAGAACTGACTGAGAGACAAGAGTAAAAGTGTCTCCTGCAACCCGTTCCCTCTGTGCTAGATGAACGAACGTCTCTCCACATGCTCAGTTCTGAGAGAAAAGTGTGTGTGAATGCCGTACTTCACCGAGCTTGTTGGGAACACAAGGTTTCTTTTTATGTGCAAACTCCACTCCATACATATATATGGTTAGGTACAAGCTCCAAATTTTTTTACAGTGAAAACTGCAGGAACTTCAAATCGGCACAAGGAACTGACTGATAAACAAGAGTAAAAGTTTCTACTACAACCCGTTCCATTTGTGCTAGATGAACGAACTTCTCTCCACATGCTCAGTTCTGAGAAATAATTGTGTGTGAAATCCGTACTTCACCCAGCTTGTTGGGAACACAAAGTTTCTTTTCAGTTGCAAACTTCTTTCCGTACCTATATATTGGGAGGTACTAGCACCAACTCTGTGTTACATTGAAAACTGCAGGAAATTCAAACCGGCACTAAGAAACAGAGTGAGATACCAGAGTAAAAGTTTCTCCTGCAACCCGTTCCTTTTGTGCTAGAAGAATGAACGACTCTCCACATGCTCAGTTCGGAGAGATAAGTGTGTGTGAAAGCCATCCTTTACCTAGCTTGTTGGGAACACAAAGTTTCTTTTCAGTTGCCAACTCCACTCTATATATATATATTTGTTGGTACTAGCTCCAACTCTGTTTTACAGTGAAAACTGCAGGAACTTCAACCCGGCACAAGGATCTGACTGAGAAACAAGAGTAAAAGTTTCTCCTGCCACCCGTTCCTTTGTGTTAGATTAACGTAAGTCTCTCCACATGCTCAGTTCTGAGAGATAAGTGTGTATGGAAGCCGTCCTTCACATAGCTTGTTGGGAACACGAAGTTCCTTTTCAGTAGCAAACCCCATTCCATAAGTATATACGGGGAGGTACTAGCTCCAAATCTATTTTACTGTGAAAACTGCAGGAAATTCAAACCGGCACTAGGAAACAGACTGAGATACCAGAGTAAATGTTTCTCCTACAACCAGTTTCATTTGTGCTAGATGAACGAAAGTCTCTCCACATGCTAAGTTCGGAGAGATAATTGTGTGTGAATGCCGTCCTTCACCTAGCTTGTTGGTAACACAAAGATTCTTGTCTGGTGCAAAACCCACTCCGTAAATATATATGGGGAGGTACAAGCTCCATCTCAGTTTTACAGTTAAAACTGCAGGAACTTCAAACCGGCACTAGGAAACAGTCAGAGAATCTAGAGAAAAATTTTATCCTGCAAACCGTTCCCTTTGTGCTACATGAAAGAACGTCTCTCCACATGCTCAGTTCTGAGAGATAAGTGTGTGTGAAAGCCGTCCTTCACGTAGCTTGTCGGGAACACAAAGTTTCTTTTCAGTTGCAAACTCCAATCCATAAATATATAAGGGGAGGTACTAGCTCAAACTCGGTTTTACAGTGAAAACTGCAGGAAGTTCAAACCAGCACTAAGAAACAGACTGATAAACCAGAGTAAAAGTTTCTCCTGCAACCCGTTCCCTTTGTGCTAGATGAACGAACGTCTCTCCACATGCTCAGTTCAGAGATAAGTGTGTGTGAAAGCCGTCCTTCAACTAGCTTGTTGGGAACACAAGGATCCTTTTCAGGTGCAAATTCCACTCAATACATATATATGGGGAGGTTCTGTCTCCAACTCGGTTTTACAGTGAAAACTGCAGGAACTTCAATCCGGCACAAGGAAACAGACTGAGAAACCAGAGTAATATTTTATCCTGCAAACCATTCCATTTGGGCTAGATGAACGAACGTGTCTCCACATGCTCATTTCTGAGAGATAAGTGTCTGTGAATGCCGTCCTTCACGTAGCTTGTTGGGAACACAAAGTTTCTTTTCAGTTGCAAATCCCACTCCATATATATATAAGGGGAGTTACTAGCTCCAACTCGAATTTTAAGTGTAAACTGCAGGAACTTCAAACCCGCAATAGGAAATAAACTGAGAATCCAGAGTAATAATTTCTCCCGCAACCCGTTTCCTTTGTGCTAGATGAAGGAACGTCTCTCCACATGCTCAGTTCTGAGAGATAAGTGTGTGTGAAATCCGTCCTTCAACTAGCTTGTTGGGAACACAAGGATTCTTTCCAGATTCAAAAGCCACTCCATACATATATATGGTGAGGTACAAGCTCCAAAGATTTTTTACAGTGAAACCTGCAGGAACTTCAAACCGTCACTAGGAAACAGACTGAGAAACCAGAGATAAAATTTCTCCTGCAACCCGATCAATTTGTGCTAGATGAAAAAAGACTATCCACATGCTCAGTTTTCAGGGATAATTGTGTATGAAAGCCGTCCTTCAACTATCTTGTTGGGAACACAAATTTTCTTTTCATTTGCAAAACCCACTCCATAAATATATACTGGGAAATAGTAGCTCAAACTCGATTTTACCGTGAAAAATGCAGTAACTTCAAACCGGCACTAGGAAACAGACTGAGAAACTAGGGTAAAAGTTTCTCCTGCAACCATTTTCCTTTGTGCTTAATGAATGAACGTCTCTCCAAATGCACAATTCTCAGAGATATTTGTGTGTGAAAGCCGTCTTTCACCTAGCTTGTTGGGAACACAAAGTATCTTTTCAGTTGCAAACTCCACTCCATACATATATACGGGGAAGTACTAGTTCCAATTCTGTTTTACGGTGAAAACTGCAGGTAGTTCAAACCGGCACTGAGAAACAGACAGAGAAACCACAGTAACTGTTTCCCCTGCAACCCGTTCCCTTGTGCTAGATGAATGAACGTCTCTCCACATGTTCAGTTCGGAGAGAAAAGTTTGTGTGAAAGCTGTCTTCACGTAGCTTGTTGGGAACACAAGGTTTCTTTTCAGGTGCAAACTCCAGTCCATACATATTTATGGTGAGGTACAAGCTCCAAAGCTTTTTTACACTGAAAACTACAGGAACTTCAAACCGGCACTAGGAAACAGGCTGAGAAACCAGAGTACAATTTTTTCATGCAAACCATTCACTTTGTGCTATTTGAACGAACGTCTCTCCACATGCTCAGTTCTGAGAGATAAATGTGTGTGAGAGCCGTCCTTCACCTAGATTGTTGGGAACACAAAGTTTCTTTCCAGTTGCAAATTCCAAACCATACATATATATGGGGAGGTACTAGCTCCAACTCCGATTTACAGTGAATTCTGCAGGAATTTCAAACCGACACTAGGAAACAGACTGAGAATCCAGAGTAAATGTTTCTCCTGCAACCCGTTCCTTTTGTGCTAGATGAACGAACGACTCTCAACATGATCAGTTCGGAGAGATATGTGTGTGTGAAAGCCTTCCTTAACCCAGCTTGTTGGGAACACAAAGATTCTTTTCATTTGCCAACCCCACTCCATGTATATATATGTGGAAGTATAAGCTCCAACTCCGTTTTACAGTGAAAACTGCAGGAACTTCAACACGGCACAACTAACTGACTGAGAAACAAGAGGAAAGTTTCTCCTGCCACCCGTTCCTTTGTGCTAGATAAACGAAAGTCTCTCCACATGTTCAGATCTGAGAGATAAGTGTGTTTGAAAGCCGTACTTCGCCGAGCTTGTTGGGAACACGAAGTTCCTTTGCAGTAGCAAACCCCTCTCCATAAGTATATACGGGGAGGTTCTAGCCCCAAATCTATTTTACAGTGAAAACTGCAGGAAATTCAAATCGGCACTAGGAAACAGACTGAGATACCAGAGTAAATGTTTTTCCTGCAACCAGTTTCATTTGTGCTAGATGAACGAACGTCTCTCCACATGCTTATTTCTGAGAGATAATTGTGTGTGAAAGCCGTCCTTCACCTAGCTTGTTGGTAACAAAAATTTTCTTGTCTGGTGCAAAACCCACTCCATAAATATATATGGGAATTTACAAGCTCCAACTCAGTTTTACAGTGAAATCTGCAGGAACTTCAAACCGGCCCTAGGAAACAGAATGAGAAACCAGAGAAAAATTTTATCCTGAAAACCGTTCCCTTTGTGCTAGATGAAAGAACGTCTCTCAACAGGCTCAGTTCTGAGAGATAAGTGTGTGTGAATGCTGTCCTTCAACTAGCTTGTTTGGAACACAAGGATTATTTTCAGGTGAAATTTCCACTCCATACATATATATGGGGAGGTTTTATCTCCAACTCGATTTTACAGTGAAAACTGCAGGAAATTCAAACCGGCACTAAGAAACAGACTGATAAACCAGAGTAATAGTTTCTTCTGCAACCCGTTCCCTTTGTGCTAGATGAACGAACGTCTCTCCACATGCAGAGTTCTGAGAGATAAGTGTGTGTGAAAGCCGTCCTTCAACTAGCTTGTTGGGAACACAAGGATTATTTTCAGGTGATATTTCCACTCCATACATATATATGGGAAGGTTTTATCTCCAACTCGATTTTACAGTGAAAACTGCAGGAAATTCAAATCGGCACTAGGAAACAGACTGAGAAACCAGAGTTAAAATTTCTCTTGCAACCCGATCAATTTGTGCTAGATGAAAGAAGGACTCTCCACATGCTCAATTCTGAGAGATAAGTGTGTGTGAAAGCCGCCATTCACCTAGCTTGTTGGGAACACAAAGTTTCTTTTGAGGTGCAAACTCCAATTCATACATATATGGGTATTTACTAGCTCCAACTCGGTTTTACAATCTAAACTGCAGGAACTTCTAACCGGCACTAGGAAACAGACTGTGAAATAGAGTAAATGTTTCTCCTGCAAACCATTCCATTTCTGCTAGATGAACGAAATTATTTCCACATGCTCAGTTCTGAGAGATAAGTATGTGTGAAAGCCGCTTTCACCTAGCTTATTGGGAACACAAATTTTCTTTTCAGTTGCAAATTCCACACCATACATATATACGGGGAGGTACTAGTTCCAAATCGGATTTACAGTGAAAACTGCAGGTAGTTCAAACTGGCCCTAAGAAACAGACTGAGAAACCACAGTAACAGTTTCTCCTGCAACCCATTCCATTTGTGCTAGATGAATGAACGTCTCTCCACATGTTCAGTTCTGAGAGATAATTGTGTGTGAAAGCCGTCCTTCAACTAGCTTGTTGGTAACACAAGGTTTATTTTCAGGTGCAAACTCCAGTCCATACATATATATGGTAAGGTAGAAGCTCCAAAGCTTTTTTACAGATAAAACTAAAGGAACTTCAAACCGGCACTAGGAAACAGACTGAGAAACAAGAGTACAAGTTTCTCCTGCAACCCGTTCACTATGTGCTAGATGAACGAACGTCTCTCCACATGCTCAGTTCTGAGAGATAAATGTGTGTGAGAGCCGTCCTTCATCAAGCTTGTTGGGAACACAAAGCTTCTTTTCAGTTGCAAATTCCACACCATACTTATATATGGGGATGTACTAGATCCAACTCGGTTTTACAGTGAAATCTGCAGGAACTTCAAACCGGCACTAAGAAACAGACTGAGGATCCAGAGTAAATGTTTCTACTGCAACCCGTTCCTTTTGTGCTAGATGAACGAACGACTCTTCACATGATCATTTGAGAGAGGTAAGTGTGTGTGAAAGCCATCCTTCACCTAGCTTGTTGGGATAACAAAGTTTCTTTTCAGGAGCAAACTCCAATCCATACATATATAAGGGGAGGTACTAGCTCCAACTCATGTTTACAGTGAAACTGCAGGAAGTTCAAAACGGCACTAAGAAAAAACTGAGAAACCACAGTAATAATTTTTCTTGCAACCCGTTCCATTTGTCCTAGATGAAAGAACTTCTCTTCACATGCTCAGTTATGAGAGATAAGTGCGTGTTAAAGCCGCCCTTCACCTTGTTTGTTGGGAACACATGGTATCTTTTCAGTTGCAAATTCCACTCCATACATATATATGGTGAGGTAAAAGCTCCAAAGATATTTTGCAGTGAAAACTGCAGGAAATTCAAACCGGCACTAGGAAACAGACTGAGAAACCAGAGTAAATGTTTCACCTGCAAAACTTTCCCTTTGTGCTAGCTGAAAGTACGTCTCTCCACATGCTCATTTCTGAGAGATAATTGTGTGTGAAAGCCTTCTTTCACATAGCTTGTTGGGAACACAAAGTTTCTTTTCAGGTGCCAACTCCACTCCATATATATATACGGGGAAGTACTAGATCCAACTCCGTTTTACAGTG
Source organism: Camelus ferus (assembly GCF_009834535.1). Lineage (NCBI taxonomy): Eukaryota > Metazoa > Chordata > Mammalia > Artiodactyla > Camelidae > Camelus > Camelus ferus. The sequence goes on from NC_045699.1 coordinate 1,571,657, forward strand.
AAAACTGCAGGAACTTCAAACCGGCACAAGGAACAGACTGAGTAACAAGAGTAAAAGTTTCTCCTGCAACAAGTTCCCTTTGTGCTAAATGAAAGAACGTCTCTCCACATGCTCAGATCTGAGAGAAAATTGTGTGTGAAAGCCTTCCTTCACCTAGCTTGTTGGGAAAACGAAGTTTCTTTTAAGATAATAACCCCACTTTATAAATATATACGGGGAGGTACTAGCTCCAAATCGGTTTTACAGTGAAAACAGCAGGAACTTCAAAACGGCACTAGGAAACAGGCTGAGAAACCAGAGAAATTGTTTCTCCTGATATCCGTTCCATTTATGCTAGATGAACGAAAGTCTCTCCACATGCTCAGTTCTGAGAGATTAGTGTGTGTGAAATCCGTACTTCACCCAGCTTGTTGGGAACACATATTTTCTTTTCAGTTGCAAATTCCATTCCGTACATACATATGGGTAGGTACTAGCACCAACTCTGTTTTACAGTGAAAACAGCAGGAACTTCAAACCGGCACTAGGAAACAGACTGAGAAATCAGAGTAAAAGTTTCTCCTGCAACTCGTTCCATTGTTGCTAGATGAAGGAACGTCTCTCCACATGCTCAGTTCTGAGAGATAATTGTGTTTGAAAGCCGCCCTTCAACTAGCTTGTTGGTAACCTAAAGTTTTCTTTCAGTTGCAAATCCACTCCATACATATATATGGGTAGGTACTATATCCAACTAGGAATTACAGTGAAAACTGCAGGAACTTCAAACCGGCACTAGGAAACAGACTGTGAAACAGAGTAAATGTTTCTCCTGCAAACCATTCCATTTCTGCTAGATGAATGAAAGTCTCTCCACATGCTCAGTTCTGAGAGATAAGTGTGTGTGAAAGCCGTCTTTCACAAAGCTTGTTGGGAACACAAAGTTCCTTTTCAGTTGCAAACTCCACTCCATACATATATACAGGGAGGTACTATTTCCAAATCTGTTTTACAGTGAAAATTGCATGTAGTTCAAACCGGCACTGAGAAACAGACTGAGAAACCACAGTAACAGTTACTCCTGCAACACGTTCCCTTTTTTCTAGATGAATGAACGTCTCTCCACATGTTCAGTTCTGAGAGATACGTGTGTGTGGAAGCTGTCCTTCACCTAGCTTGTTGGGAACACAAGGTTTCTTTTCATGTGCAAACTCCAGTCCATAAATATATATGGTGAGGTACAATCTCCAAAGCTTTTTTACAGTGAAAACTACAGGTATTTCAAACTGGCACTAGGAAACAGACTGAGAAAACAGAGTACAAGTTTCTCCTGCAAACCGTTCATTTTGTGCTATATGAACGAACGTCTCTCCACATGCTCAGTTCTGAGAGATAAATGTATATGAGAGCCGTCCTTCACCTAGCTTGTTGGGAACACAAAGTTTCTTTTCAGTTGCAAATTCCAAACCTTACATATATATGGGGAGGTACTAGCTCCAACTCGTTTTTACAGTGAAATCTGCAGGAATTTCAAACGGGCACTAGGAAACAGACTGAAAATCCAGAGTAAATGTTTCTCCTGCAACCCGTACCTTTTGTGCTAGATGAACGAACGATTCTCCACATGATCAGTCCGGAGAAATATGTGTGTGAGAAAGCCGTCCTTACCCTAGATAGTTGGGAACACAAAGTTCCTTTTCAGTTGCCAACTCCACTCCATATATATATATGTATCTGGAGGTAAGAGCTCCAACTCTATTTTACAGTGAAAACTGCAGGAAATTCAAACCGGCACTAGGAAACATACTGAGATACCAGAGTAAATGTTTCTCCTGCAAACAGTTTCCTTTGGGCTAGATGAACGAATCTCTCTCCACATGATCAGTTCTGAGAGATAATTGTGTGTGAAAGCCGTACTTTACCTAGCTTGTTGTTAACAAAAAGATTCTTGTCTGGTGCAAAAACCACTCCATATATATATATGGGGAGGTACAAGCTCCAACACAGATTTACAGTGAAATCTGCAGGAACTTCAAACCGGCACCAGGAAACAGTCTAAGAAACCAGAGAAAAATTTTATCCTGCAAACCGTTCCCATTGTGCTACATGAAAGAACGTCTCTCAACATTCTCAGTTCTGAGAGATAAGTGTGTGTGAAAGCGGTCTTTCACATAGCTTGTTGGGAACACAAAGATTCTTTTCAGTTGCAATCTCCACTCCATACATATATAAGGGGAGGTACTAGCTCCAACTAGGTTTTACAGTGAAAACTGCAGGAAGTTCAAACCGGCACTAAGAAACAGACTGAGATTCCAGAGTAATAGTTCCACCTGCAACCCGTTCCCTTTGTGCTAGATGAACGATCGTTTCTCCATATGCTCAGTTGTGATAGATAAGTGTGTGTGAAAGCCGTCCTTCAATTAGCTTGTTGGGAACTCAAGGATTCTTTTCAGGTGCAAATTCCACTCCATATATATATATGGGGAGGTTCTGTCTCCAACTCGATTTTACAGTGAAAACTGCAGGAACTTCAAACCGGCACTATTAAACAGACTGAGTAACCAGAGTTAAAGTTTCTCCTGCAACCCGATCAATTTGTGCTACATGAAAGAAGGACTCTCCACATGCTCAGTTCTGAGAGATAAGTGTGTGTGAATGCCGTACTTCAAATAGCTTGTTGGGAACACAAAGTTTCTTTTAAGTTGCAAAATCTACTCCATACATATATATGGGGTGGTAGTAGTTCGAACTCGGTTTTACAGTGAAAACTGCAGGAACTTCAAACTGGCACTAGGAAACATACAGAGTAATCAGAGTTAAAGTTTCTCCTGCATCCCGTTTCCTTTGTGCTAAATGAACGAACGTCTCTCCACATGCCCAGCTCTGAGAGATAATTGTGTTTGAAAGCCGTGCTTCAACTAGCTTATTGGGAACCCAAAGATTTTTTTCAGTTGCAAACTCCACTCCATACATATATGTGGGGAGGTATTAACTCCAACTCTGTTTTACAGTGAAAACTGCAGGCACATCAAATTGGCACTGGGAAACACACTGATTAACTAGAGTAAAATTTTCTCCTGCAAACCGTTCCATTTGTGCTAAATGAACGAAAGTCTCTCCACATGATCAGTTCTGAGAGATAAATTTGTGTGAAAGCCGTCCTTCAACAAGCTTGTTGGGTACACAATGATTCTTGTCAGTTTCAAACTCCACTCCATACATATATATTGGGAGGTAGAAGCTCCAACTAGATTTTAGAGTGAAAACTGCAGGAACATCAAACCGGCACTAGGAAACAGACTGAGAAACCAGAGTAAAATTTTATACTGGAACCCGTTCCATTTGTGCTAGATGAAAGAACGTCTTTCCACATGCCCAGTTCTGAGAGATAATTGTGTGTGAAAGCCGTCCTTCACCTAGCTTGTTGGGAACACAAAGTTAATTTTCAGGTGCAATCACCAATCCATACATATATAAGGGAAGGTACAAGCTCCAACTCAGTTTTACAGTGCAAACTGCAGGAAGTTCAAAACGGCACTAAGAAAAAGACTGAGAAACCACAGTAAAAGTTTCTCCTGCAACCCGTTACATTTGTCCTAGATGAACGAACTTCTCTCCGCATGCTCATTTCTGAGAGATAAGTGCGTGTTAAAGCCGCCCTTCAACTTGTTTGTTGGGAACACAAGGTATATTTTCAGTTGCAAATTCAACTCCATACATATATATGGTGAGGTACAAGCTCCAAAGATTTTTTGCAGTGAAAACTGCAGGAAATTCAAACCGGCACTAGGAAACAGACTGAGAAACCAGAGTAAATGTTTCACCTGTAAAACTTTCCCTTTGTGCTAGATGAAAGTACATCTCTCCACATGCTAATTTCTGAGAGATAATTGTGTGTGAAAGCCGTCTTTCACCTAGCTTGTTGGGAACACAAAGTTTCTTTTCAGGTGCCAACTCCACTCCATATATATATACGGGGAGGTACTAGATCCAAATCTGTTTTACAGTGAAAACTGCAGGAAATTCAAACAGGCACAAGGAACAGACTGTGTAACAAGAGTAAAAGTTTCTCCTGCAACCCGTTCCCTTTGTGCTAGATGAAAGAACGTCTCTCCACATGCTCAGATCTGAGAGAGAATTGTGTGTGAAAGCCTTCCTTCAACTAGATTGTTGGGAAAACGAAGTTTCTTTTCAGTTACTAACCCCAATTTATAAATATATACAGGGAGGTACTATATCCAACTCGGAATTACAGTGAAAACTGCAGGAACTTCAAACGGGCACTAGGAAAAAGACTGAGAAACCAGAGAAAAAGTTTCCCCTGCAAGCCATTCCCTTTCTGCTAGATGAACGAACGACTCTCCACATGCTCAGATCTGAGAGATTTGTGTGTGTGAAAGCCTTCCTTCACCTAGCTTGTTGGGAACACAAAGTTTCTTTTTAGGTGCTAATTCCACACCGTACATATATATGGGGAAGTACTAACTCGAACTCGGTTTTACAGTGAAAACAGCAGGAACTTCAAAACGGCACTAGGAAACAGACTGAGAAACCAGAGTAATAGTTTCTCCTAAAATCCGTTCCATTTATGCTAGATGAAAGATAGTCTCTCCACATGCTCAATTTTGAGTGCTTAGAGTGTGTGAAATACGTACTTCACCCAGCTTGTTGGGAACACAAAGTTTCTTTTCAGTTGCAAACTCCATTCCGTACCTACATATGGGTAGGTACTAGCACCAACGCTTTGTTACAGGGAAAGTTGCAGGAACTTAAAACCGGCACAAGGAAACAGACTGAGAAACCAGAGTAAAAGTTTCTCCTGCAACTCGTTCCATTGTTGCTAGATGAAGGAACGTCTCTCCACATGCTCAGTTCTGGGAGATATGTGTGTGTGAATGCCGTCCTTCAAATAGCTTGTTGGGAACACAAAGTTTCTTTTCAGTTGCAAACTCCACTCCATACATATATATGGGGTGGTAGTAGTTCCAACTCGGTTTTACAGTGAAATCTGCAGGAACTTCAAACAGGCACTAGGAAACAGTCTGAGTAATCAGAGTTAAAGTTTCTCCTGCATCCCGTTTCCTTTGTTCTAGATGAACGAACGTCTCTCCACATGCTCAGTTCTGAGGGATAATTGTGTTTGAAAGCCGTCCTTCAACTATCTTGATTAGAACACAAAGTCTCTTTTCAATTGCAAACTCCAATTCATACATTTATATGGGTAGGTACTAGCTCCAACTCGGTTTTACAGTGAAAACTGCAGGAACTTCAAACCGGCACTATGAAACAGACTGAGATCCCAGAGTAAATGTTTCTCCTGCAACCAGTTTCCTTTGTGCTAGATGAAAGAACGTCTCTCCACATGCTAAGTTCTGAGGGATAATTGTGTGTGAAAGCCGTTCTTCACCTAGCTTGTTGGTAACAAAAAGATTGTTGTCTGGTGCAAACCCACTCCATAAATATATATGGGAAGGTACAATCTCCAACTCAGTTTTACAGTGAAATCTGCAGGAACTTCAAACCGGCACTAGGAAACAGTCTGAGAAACCAGAGAAAAATTTTATCCTGCAAACCGTTCCCTTTGTGCTAGATGAAAGAACGTCTCTCAACATGCTCAGTTCTGAGAGATAAGTGTGTGTGAATGCCGTCCTTCCCGTAGCTTGTTGGGAACACAAAGTTTCTTTTCAGTTGCAAACTCCACTTCATACATATATAAGGGGAGGTACTAGCTCCATCTCGTTATTACATAGAAAACTGCTGGAAGTTCAAACCGGCACTAAGAAACAGACTGATAAACCAGAGTAAAAGTTTTTTGGCAACCCATTCCCTTTGGCTACATGAACGAACGTCATTCCACATGCTCAGTTCTGAGAGATAAGTGTGTGTGAAAGCCGTACTTCTACTAGCTTGTTGGGTACACAAGGATTCTTTTCAGGTGCAAATTCCACTCCATACATATATATGGGGAGGTTCTATCTCCAACTCGATTTTACAGTGAAAACTGCAGGAACTTCAAACCGGCACGAGGAAACAGAATGAGAAACCAGAGTAAAATTTTATACTGCAAACCTTTCCATTTGTGCTAGATGAAAGAAGGTCTCTCCACATGCTCATTTCTGAGAGATAATTCTGTATGAAAGCCGTCCTTCACATAACTTGTTGGAACACAAAGTTTCTTTTCATTTGCAAAACCCACTCCATAAATATATACGGGGAGGTACTAGTTCCAACACAGTTTTACAGTGAAAACTGCAGTAACTTCAATCCAGCACTAGGAAACAGACTGAGAAACCAGAGTAAAAGTTTCCCCTGCAACCATTTTCCTTTTTGCTAGATGAACGAACGTCTCACTCCATGCAAATTTCTGAGAGATAACTGTGTTTCAAAGACTTCCTTCACCTAGCTTGTTGGGAATACAAAGTTTCTTTTCAGTTGGAAACTCCACTCCATACATATATGAGGGGAGGTACTAGCTCCAACATGGTTTTACAGTGAAAACTGCAGGAAGTTCAAACCGGCACTAAGAAACAGACTGAGAATCCAGAGTAATAGTTCCACCTGCAACCCGTTCCCTTTGTGCTAGATGAACGAAAGTTTCTCCATATGCTCAGTTCTGAGAGATAATTGTGTGTGAAAGCGGTCCTTCACTTAGCTTGTTGGGAACACAAGGATCCTTTTCAGGTGCAAACGTCACTCCATACATATATATGGTGAGGTACAAGCTCCAAAGATTTTTTACAGTGGAAACTGCAGGAACTTCAAACAGGCACTAGGAAACAGACTGAAAAACCAGAGTTAAAGTTTCTACTGCAAACCGATCAATTTGTGCTAGATGAAAGAAGGACTCTCCACATGCTGATTTCTGAGAGATAATTGTGTTTGAAAGCCGCCCTTCACATAGCTTGTTGGGAACACAAAGTTTCTTTTCATTTGCAAAACAAACTCCATATATATAAACGGGGAGGTACTAGCTCCAACTCGGTTTTACCGTGAAAATTGCAGTAACTTCAAACCGGCACTAGGAAACAGACTGAGAATCCAGGGTAAAAGTTTCTCCTGCAACCATTTTCCTTTGTACTAGATGAACGAACGTCTCTCCACATTCAAAGTTCTGAGAGATAATTGTGTTTGAAAGACTTCCTTCAACTAGCTTGTTGGGAATACAAAGATTCTTTTAAGTTGGAATCTCCAATCCATACATATATACAGGGAGGTACTAGCTCCAACTCGGTTTTACAGTGAAAACTGCAGGAACTTCAAACCGGATCTAGGAAACAGACAGATAAACCAGAGTAAAAGTTTCTCATGCAAATTCTTCCCTTTTTGCTAGATGAACGAACGTCTCTCCACATGCTCAGTTTTGAGAGATTAGTGTGTGTTAAAGCCGTCATTCACCTAGCTTGTTGGGAACACTAAGATTCTTTTCAGGTGCCAATCCAACTCCATATATATATATGGGTAGGTACTAGCTCCAACTCGGTTTTATAGTGAAAACTGCAGGAAATTCGAACCGGCACAAGGAACAGACTGAGAAATAAGAGAAAAGTTTACCGTGCAACCCGTGCCCTTTCTGCTAGATGAACGAACGTCTCTACACATGCTCAGATCTGAGAGATAAGTGTGTGAGAAAACCGTCCTTCACCTAGCTTGTTGGAAACACAAAGATTCTGGTCAGGTGCAAACACCAGTCCATACATATATATGGGGATTTACAAGCTCCAAATAGGTTTTACAGTGAAAACTGCAGGAACTTCAAACCGGCACTAGGAAACAGACTGAGAAACCAGAGTAAAAGTTTCCCTTGCATCCCGTTCCCTTTATGCTAGATGAACGAAACTCTCTCCACATGATCAGTTTTGAGAAATAAGAGTGTGTGAAAGCCATTCTTCACATAGATTGTTGTGAACACATAGTTTCTTTTCACTTGCAAACCCCATTCCATAAATATATATAGGGAGGTACTAGCTCCAACTCGTTTTACAGTGAAAACTGCAGGAACTTCAAACCGGCAATAGGAAATATACTGAGAAACCAGAGTAATAGTTTCTCCTGCAACCCGTTTACTTTTTGCTAGATGAATGAGCGTCTCTCCACATGCTCAGTTCTTTGAGAAAAGTGTGTGTGAAAGCCGTCCTTCACCTAGCTTTTTGGGAACACAAAGTTTCTTTTCAGTAGCAAACCCCACTCCATACATATATGTGGGGAGGTACTAGCTGCAACTCTGTTTTACCGTGAAAACTGCAGGCACATCAAACTGGCACTGGGAAACACACTGATAAAGTAGAGTAAATGTTTCTTCTGCAAACCGTTTCATTTGTGCTAGATGAACGAAAGTCTCTCCAAACGCTCAGTTCTGAGAGATAATTCTGTGTGAAAGCCGTCCTTCACCAAGCTTGTTGGGTACACAAAGATTCATGTCAGGTTCAAACTCCACTCCATACATATATATATTGGGAGGTACAAACTCCAACTAGATTTTAGAGTGAAAACTGCAGGAAATTCAAACCGGCACTAGGAAACAGACTTAGAATTCAGAGTAAAATTTTATACTGCAACCCGTTCCATTTGTGCTAGATGAACGAACGTCTCTCCACATGCTCAGTTCTGAGAGAAAATTGTGTGTGAAACCGTCCTTCACCTAGCTTGTTGGGAACACATAGTGTCTTTTCAGGTGCAAAATCCAATCCATACATATATAAGGGGATGTACTAGCTCTAACTCAGGTTTACAGTGAAAACTGCAGGAACTTCAAACCGGCACAAGGAACAGACTGAGTAACAAGAGTAAAAGTTTCTCGTGCAACCCGTTCCATTTGTGCTAGATGAAAGAACGTCTCTCCACATGCTCAGTTCTGAGAGATAATTGTGTGTGAATGCCTTCCTTCATGTAGCTTGTTGGGAACACAGTTTCTTTCCAGTTGCAAACCCCACTCCATAAATATATAAGGGGAGGTGCTACCTCCAATTCGATTTTACGGTGAAAACTGCAGGAACTTCAAAACCGCAATAGGAAATAGACTGAGAATCCAAAGAAATAGTTCCACCTGCAAACCATTTCCTTTTTGCTAGATGAACGAACGTCTCTCAACATGCTCAGTTCTCAGAGATAAGTGTGTGTGAAAGCCGTCCTTCACCTAGCTTGCTGGGAACACAAAGATTCTTTTCAGTTGCAAACTCCATTCCATACATATATATGGGGAGGTACTAGCTCCAACTCGGTTTTACAGTGAAAACAGCAGGAAGTTCAAACCGGCACTTACAAACAGAATGAGAAACCACAGTAAATGTTTCTCCTGCAACCCGTTCCCTTTGTGCTAGATGAAGGAAATTCTCTCCATATGCTCAGTTCTGAGAGATAAGTGTGTGTGAAAGCCATCCTTCACTTAGCTTGTTGGGAACACAAGGATTCTTTTCAGGTGCAAACGCCACTACATACATATATATGGTGAGGTACAAGATCCAAAGATTTTTTACAGTGAAACCTGCAGGAAATTCAAACCGGAACTAGGAAACAGACTGAGAAACCAGAGTTAAAATTTCTCCTGCAAACCAATCAATTTGTGCTAGATGAAAGAAGGACTCTCCACATGCTCATTTCTGAGAGATAATTGTGTATGAAAGCCGTCCTTCACATAGCTTGTTGGAACACAAAGTTTCTTTTCATTTGCAAAACCCACTCCATAAATACATACGGGGAGGTACTAGCTCCAACTCGATTTTACAGTGAAAACTGCAGTAACTTCAATCCGGCACTAGGAAACAGACTGAGAAACCAGAGTAATATTTTCCCATGCAACCATTTTCCTTTTTGCTAGATGAACGAACGTCTCACTCAATGCAAATTTCTGAGAGATAATTGTTTTTTAAAGACTTCCTTCAACTAGCTTGTTGGGAATACAAAGTTTCTTTTCAGTTGGAAACTCCACTCCATACATATATAAGGGGAGGTACTTGCTCCAACATGGTTTTACAGTGAAAACTGCAGGAAGTTCAAACCGGTACTAAGAAACAGACTGAGAATCCAGAGTAATAGTTCCACCTGCAACCCGTTACCTTTGTGCTAGATGAACGAACGTTTCTCCACATGATCAGTTCTGAGAGCTAAGTGTGTGTGAAAGACGTCCTTCACCTAGCTTGTTGGGAACACAAAGTTTCTTTTCAGTTGCAAACCCCACTCTATACATATATATGGGGTAATACAAGCACCAACACCGATTTACAGTGAAATCTGCAGGAACATCAACCCGGCACTAGGAAACATACTGAGAATCCAGTGTATAAGTTTCCCCTTCAACCCGTTCCCTTTGTGCTAGATGAACGTACGTCTCTCCACATGCTCATTTCTGAGAGATGATTATGTGTGAAAGCAGTCTTTCACCTAGCTTGTTGGGAACAAAGTTTCTTTTCAGGTGCCAACTCCACTCCATATATATATACGGGGAGTTATTAGATCCAACTCTGTTTTACAGTGAAAACTGCAGGAACTTCAAACCGGCACAAGGAACAGACTGAGTAACAAGAGTAAAAGTTTCTCGTGCAACATGTTCCCTTTGTGCTAGATGAACGTACTTCTATCCACATGCTCATTTCTGAGAGATAATTGTGTGTGAAAGCCATCTTTCACCAAGCTTGTTGGGAACACAAAGTTTCTTTACAGGTGCCAACTCCACTCCATATATATATACGGGGAGATAATAGATCCAAATCTGTTTTACAGTGAAAACTGCAGGAACTTCAAACCGGCACAAGGAACAGACTGAGTAACAAGAGTAAATGTTTCCCGTGCAACCCGTTCCCTTTTTGCTAGATGAAAGAACGTCTCTCCACATGCTCAGTTCTGACAGATAATTGTGTGTGAAAGCCGTCCTTCACTTAGCTTGTTGGGAACACAAGGATTTTTTTCAGGTGCAAAAGTCACTCCATACATATATATGGTGAGGTACAATCTCCAAAGATTTTTTACAGTGAAAACTGCAGGAACTTCAAACAGGCACTAGGAAACAAACTGAGAAACCAGAGTTAAAGTTTCTACTGCAAACCGATCAATTTGGGCTAGATGAAAGAAGGACTCTCCACATGCTGATTTCTGAGAGATAATTGTATGTGAAAGCCGTCCTTCACATAGCTTGTTGGGAACGCAAAGTTTCTTTTCATTTGCAAAACACACTCCATATATATAAACGGGGAGGTACTAGCTCCAAATCGGTTTTACAGTGAAAATTGCAGTAACTTCAAACCGGCACTAGGAAACAGACTGAGAAACCAGGGTAAAAGTTACTCCTGCAACAATTTTCCTTTGGCTAGATGAAAGAACGTCTCTCCACATTCACAGTTCTGAGAGATAATTGTGTTTGAAAGACTTCCTTCACCTAGCTTGTTGGGAATACAAAGTTTCTTTTAAGTTGGAATCTCCAATCCATACATATATACAGGGAGGTACTAGCTCCAACTCGGTTTTACAGTGAAAATTGCAGGAACTTCAAACCGGATCTAGGAAACAGACAGAGAATCCAGAGTAAAAGTTTCTCATGCAAACTGTTCCCTTTTTGCTAGATGAACGAACGTCTCTCCACATGCTCAGTTCTGAGAGATAAGTGTGTGTGAAAGCCGTCATTCACCTAGCTTGTTGGGAACACAAAGATTCTTTTCAGGTGCCAACCCCACTCTATATATATATATGGGTAGGTACTAGCTCCAACTCGGTTTTATAGTGAAAACTGCAGGAAATACGAACCGGCACAAGGAACAGACTGAGAAATAAGAGAAAAGTTTCTCCTGCAACCCGTTCTCTTTGTGCTAGATGAACGAACGTCTCTACACATGTTCAGATCTGAGAGATAAGTGTGTGAGAAAACCGTCCTTCACCTAGCTTGTTGGAAACACAAAGATTCTGGTCAGGCGCAAACACCAGTCCATACATATATATGGGGAATTACAAGCTCCAACTAGGTTTTACAGTGAAAACTGCAGGAACTTCAAACCAGCACTAGGAAACAGACTGAGATACCAGAGTAAAAGTTTCTCCTGCAACCCGTTCCTTTTATGCTAGATGAACGAACCTCTCTCCACATGATCAGTTTTGAGAAATTAGTGTGTGTGAAAGAGATCCTTCACATAGATTGTTGGGAACACATAGATTCTTTTCACTTGCAAACCCCATTCCATAAATATATATAGGGAAGTACTAGCTCCAACTCGCTTTTACAGTGAAAACTGCAGGAAATTCAAACCGGCAATAGGAAATATACTGAGAAACCAGTGTAATAGTTTCTCCTGCAACCCGTTTCCTTTTTGCTAGATGAATGAGCGTCTCTCCACATGCTCAGTTCTTTGAGAAAAGTGTGTGTGAAAGCCGTCCTTCACCTAGCTTTTTGGGAACACAAAGTTTCTTTTCAGTTGCAAACTCCACTTCATACATATATGTGGGGAGGTACTAGCTCCAACACTGTTTTACCGTGAAAACTGCAGGCACATCAAACTGGCACTGGGAAACACACTGATAAACTAGAGTAAAAGTTTCTCCTGCAAACCGTTCCATTTGTGCTAGATGAACGAAAGTCTGTCCACATGCTCAGTTCTGAGAGATAATTTTGTGTGAATGCCGTCCTTCACCAAGCTTGTTGGGTACACAAAGATTCTTGTCAGGTTCAAACTCCACTCCATACATATATATAGGGAGGTACAAGATCCAACTAGATTTTAGAGTGAAAACTGCAGGAACTTCAAACCGGCACTAGGAAACAGACTGAGAAACCAGAGTAAAATTTTATACTGCAACCCGTTCCATTTGTGCTAGATGAACGAACGTCTCTCCACATGCTCAGTTCTGAGAGATAATTGTGTGTGAAAGCCGTCCTTCACCTAGCTTGTTGGGAACACAAAGTGTCTTTTCAGGTGCAAACTCCAATCCATACATATATAAGGGGAGGTACTAGCTCTAACTCATGTTTACAGTGAAAACTGCAGGAAGTTCAAAACGGCACTAAGTAACAGACTGAGAAACCACAGTAAATGTTTCTCCTGCAATCCGTTCCCTTTGTCCTAGATGAACGAATGTCTCTCCACATGCTCAGTTCTGAGAGATAAGTGCGTGTTAAAGCCGCCCTTCACCTTGCTTGTTGGGAACACAAGGAATCTTTCCAGTTGCAAATTCCACTCCATACATATATATGGTGAGGTACAAGCTCCAAAGATTTTTTGCAGTGAAAACTGCAGGAAATTCTAACCGGCACTAGGAAACATACTGAGAAACAAGAGTAAAAGTTTCTCCTGCAACCCGTTCACTTTGTGATAGATGAACGAACGTCTATCCACATGATCAGTTCTGAGAGCTATGTGTGTGTGAAAGCCGTTCTTCACCTAGCTTGTTGGGAACACAAAGTTTCTTTTCAGTTGCAAACCCCACTCTATACATATATATGGGGTAGTACAAACACCAACACCGATTTACAGTGAAATCTGCAGGAACATCTAACCGGCACTAGGAAACATACTGAGAATCCAGAGTATAAGTTTCCCCTTCAACCCGTTCCCTTTGTGCTAGATGAACGTACGTCTCTCCACATACTCATTTCTGAGAGATAATTATGTGTGAAAGCCGTATTCACCTAGCTTGTTGGGAACACAAAGTTTCTTTTCAGGTGCCAACTGCACTCCATATATATATACGGGGAGGTACTAGATCCAACTCGGTTTTACAGTGAAAACTGCAGGAACTTCAAACCGGAACAAGGAACAGACTGAGTAAAAAGAGTAAAAGTTTCTCGTGCAACCCGTTCCCTTTGTGCTAGATGAACGTACGTCTCTCCACATGCTCATTTCTGAGAGATGATTATGTGTGAAAGCCGTCTTTCACCTAGCTTGTTGGGAACACAAAGTTTCTTTTCAGGTGCCAACTCCACTCCATATATATATACGGGGAGGTATTAGATCCAACTCTGTTTTACAGTGAAAACTGCAGGAACTTCAAACCGGCACAAGGAACAGACTGAGTAACAAGAGTAAAAGTTTCTCGTGCAACCTGTTCCCTTTGTGCTAGATGAACGTACTTCTCTCCACATGCACATTTCTGAGCGATAATTGTGTGTGAATGCCTTCATTCACCTAGCTTGTTGGGAAAACGCAGTTTCTTTTCAGTTACTAACCCCACTTTATAAATATATACGGGGAAGTACTAGCTCCAAATCGGTTTTACAGTGAAAACTGCAGGAACTTCATACCGGCACTAGGAATCAGACTGAAAAACCAAAGTAAAAGTTTCTCCTGCAACCCATTCCCTTTGTGCTAGATGAATGAACGTCTCTCCACGTGCTAATTTCTGAGAGATAATTGTGTGTGAAAGCCATTCTTCAACTAGCTTGTTCGGAACACAAAGTTTCTTTTCAGTTGCTAACACCACTCCATAAATATATACGGGGAGTTACAAGCTCCAACTCTGTTTTACAGTGAAAACTGCAGGAACTTCAAACCAGCAATAGGAAACAGACTGAGAAACCAGGGTAAAAGTTTCTCCTGCAAACCGTTCCATTTTTGCTAGATGAACGAACGTCTCTCCACATGCTCAGATATGAGATATATGTGTGTGTTAAAGCCGTCCTTCACCTAGCTTGTTGGGAACTCAAAGTTTCTTTTCAGGTGCTAAAAACACTCCATACATATATATGGGGAGGAACAAACTCGAACTCTGTTTTACAGTGAAAACAGCAGGAAGTTCAAACCGGCACTAGGAAACAGACTGAGAAACAAGAGTAAAAGTTTCTCGTGCAATCCGTTCCTTTGTACTAAATGAACGAACGTCTCTCCACATGCTCAGTTCTGACAGATACGTGTATGTGAAAGCCGTCCTTCAAGTAGCTTGTTGGGAACACCAAGTTTCTTTTCAGTAGCAAACCCCAGTCCATAAATATATACTGGGAAGTACTAGCTCCAAAACGGTTTTACAGTGAAAACTGCAGGAACTTCTAACCGGCAATAGGAAATAGACTGAAATACAAGAGAAAAAATTTCTCCTGCAACCCGATTCCTTTGTGCTAGATGAACGATCGTCTCTCCACATGCTCAGATCTGAGAGATAAGTGTGTGATAAAGCCGTCCTTCACCTAGCTTGTTGGGAACACAAAATTTCTTTTCAGGTGCAAACACCACTCCATACATATAAAAAGGGAGGGACTATATCCAACTCAGTTTTACAGTGAATCTGCAGGAACTTCAAACAGGCACTAGGAAACAGTCTGAAAACCAGAGAAAAGATTCTCCTGCAAACCATTCCCTTTGTGCTAGGTAAACGAACGTCTCTCCCCATGCTCAGATCTGAGACATAAATGTGTGTGAAAGCCGTGTTTCACATAGCTTTTAGGGAACACAAATTTTCTTTTCATTTGCAAAACCCACTCCATAAAAATATACGGGGATGTACTAGCTCCAATTCGGTTTTACCGTGAAAACTGCAGTAACTTCAAACCGGCACTAGGAAACAGACTGAGAAACCAGAGTAAAAGTTTCTCCTGCAACCATTTTCCTTTGTGCTAGATGAACGAACTTCTCTACACATGCTCAGTTCTGAGAGATAAGTGTGTGTGAAAACCGTGATTCACCTAGCTTGTTGGGAACACTAAGTTTCTTTTCAGGTGCAAACTCCAATTCATACATATATATGGGTAGGTACTAGCTCCAAATCTGTTTTACAGTTAAAACTGCAGGAACTTCTAAACGGCCCTAGGAAACAGACTGTGAAACAGAGTAAATATTTCTCCTGCAAACCATTCCATTTCTGCTATATGAACGAAAGTCTCTCCACATGCTCTGTTCTGAGAGATAAGTCTGTGTGAAAGCCGTCTTTCACTTAGCTTGTTGGGATCACAAAGTTTCTTTCCAGTTGCAAACTCCACTCCTTACATATATACGGGGAGGTACTAATTCCAAATCTGTTTTACAGTGAAAACTGCAGGTAGTTCAAACCGGTCCTAAGAAACAGACTGAGAAACCACAGTAACAATTTCTCCTGCAACAGGTTCCCTTTGTGCTAGATGAATGAACGTCTCTCCACATGTTCATTTCTGAGAGATAATTCTGTGTGAAAGCCGTACTTCACCTAGCTTGTTGGGAACACAAGGTTTCTTTTCATGTTCAAAATCCAGTCCATATATATATATGGGGAGGTACAAGCTCCAACTCAGTTTTACAGTGAAATCTGCAGGAACTTCAAACCGGCACTAATAAACAATCTGAGAAACCAGAGAAAAATTTTATCCTATAAATTATTCCCTTTGTTCTAGATGAAAGAACGTCTCTCAACATGCTCAGTTCTGAGAGATAAGTGTGTGTGAAAGCCGTCCTTCACGTAGCTTGTTGGGAACACATAGTTTCTTTTCAGTTGCAAACTCCAATCCATACATATATAAGGGGAGGTACTAGCTCCAACTCTGTTTTACAGTGAAAACTGCAGGAAGTTCAAACCGGCACTAAGAAACAGACTGAGAATCCAGAGTAAATGTTCCATCTGCAACCCGTTGCCTTTTTGCAAGATGAACGAACGTCTCTCCTCATGCTCATTTCTGAGAGATAAGTGTGTGTGAAAGCCGTCATTCACCTAGCTTGTTGGGAACACAAAGTTTCTTTTCAGGTGCCAACTCCACTCCATATATATATATGGGAAGTTACTAGCTCCAACTCGGTTTTACATTGAAAACTGCAGGAAATTCGAAACGGCACAAGTAACAGACTAAGAAATAAGAGAAAAGATTACCCTGCAACCCGTTCCCTTTGTGCTAGATGAAAGAACGTTTCTCCACATGCTCAGTTCTGAGAGATATGTGTATGAGAAAGTCGTCCTACACCTAGCTTGTTGGGAACACAAAGATTCTGGTCAGGAGAAAACTCCAGTCCATACATATATATGGGGTGTTACAAGCTCCAACTCGATTTAACAGTGAAAACTGCAGGAACTTCAAACCGGCACTAGGAAACAGACTGAGAAACCAGAGTAAAAGTTTCTCCTGAAAACCGTTCCTTATTTGCTAGATGAAAGAAGGCCTCTCCACATGCTCAGTACTTAGAGATAAGTTTGAGTGAATGTCGTACCTCAAATGGCTTGTTGGGAACACAAAGTTTCTTTTCAGTTGCAATCTCCACTCCATACATATATGTGTGGAGATTCTAGCTCCAAATCTGTTTTACAGTGAAAACTGCAGGCACATCAACTGGCACTGGGAAACACACTGATATACTAGAGAAATATTTTCTCCTGCAAACCATTCCATTTGTGCTAGATGAACGAAAGACTCTCCACATGCTCAGTTCAGAGAGATAATTGTGTGTGAAAGCCGTCCTTCACCTAGCTTGTTGGGAACACAAAGTTTCTTTTCAGTTGCAAACCCCACTCTATACATATATATGGGGTAGTACAAGCACCAACACCGATTTACAGTGAAATCTGCAGGAACATCAAACCGGCACTAGGAAACATACTGAGAATTCTGAGTATAATTTTAACCTTCAACCCGTTCCCTTTGTGCTAGATGAACGTACGTCTCTCCACATGCTCATTTCTGAGAGATGATTATGTGTGAAAGCCGTCTTTCACCTAGCTTGTTGGGAACACAAAGTTTCTTTCAGGTGCCAACTCCACTCCATATATATATATGGGGAGGTAATAGATCCAAATCTGTTTTACAGTGAAAACTGCAGGAACTTCAAACCGGCACAAGGAACAGACTGAGTAACAAGAGTAAAAGTTTCTCGTGCAACCCGTTCCTTTGTGCTAGATGAACGTACTTCTCTCCACATGCTCATTTCTGAGAGATAATTGTGTGTGAAAGCCATCTTTCACCAAGCTTGTTGGGAACACAAAGTTTCTTTTCAGGTGCCAACTCCACTCCATATAAATATACGGGGAGGTAATAGATCCAAATCTGTTTTACAGTGAAAACTGCAGGAACTTCAAACCGGCACAAGGAACAGACTGAGTAACAAGAGTAAAAGTTTCTCGTGCAACCCGTTCCCTTTGTGCTAGATGAAAGAACGTCTCTCCACATGCTCAGTTCTGAGAGATAATTGTGTGTGAAAGCCGTCCTTCACATAGCTTGTTGGAACACAAAGTTTCCTTTAAGTTGCCAAATAAACCTCATATATATATACGGGGATATACTAGCTCCAAATCTGTTTTACAGTGAAAATTGCAGGAAATTCAAACCGGCACTAAGAAACAGACTTAGAAACCCCAGTAAAAGTTTCTCCTGCAAACCTTTCCCTTTGTGCAAGATGAAAGAACTTCCCACCCCATGTTAAATTTGAGAGATAACTGTGTGAATGCCGTTCTTCACCTAGCTTGTTGGGAACACAAAGTTCTTTTCAGTTGCCAAATACACTCCATACATATATATGGGGATGTACTAGCTCCAAATCTGTTTTACAGTGAAAATTGCAGGAAATTCAAACCGGCACTAGGAAACAGACAATGAAACCACAGTAAAATTTTGTACTGCAAACCGTTCTTTGTGCTTGATGAACGAACGTCTCTTCACATGCTCAGTTCTGAGACATATGAGTGTGTGAATTCTTTCCTTCACCTAGCTTGATTGGAACACAAAGTTTCTTTTCAGTTGTATTCTACAATCCATACATATATATGGGGAGGGACTAGCGCCAACTCGAATTTACAGTGAAACTTGCAGGAACTTCAAACCGGCACTAGGAAACAGACTGAGAAACCAGAGTAAAAGTTTCTACTGCAAACCGTTCCATTTGTGCTACATGAAAGATAGTCTCTACACATGCTCATTCTGAGAGATAACTGTGTGTGAAAGCCGTACTTCAGCTAGATTGTTGGGAACACAAAGATTCTTTCAGTTAGTATACTACACTCCATAAATATATATGGGGATGTAATAGATTCAAATTTTTTTTACAGTGAAAATTGCAGGAAATTCAAACCGGCACTAGGAAACCGACTGAGAAACTAGAATAAAAGATTCTCTAGCAAACCGTTCCTTTGTGCTAGATGAACGAACTTCTCTCCCCATGTTCTTGTCAGAGAGATATGTGTGTGTGAAACCCGTACTTCACATCCCTTTTAGGGAACACAATATTTCTTTTCAGTTGCAATCTACACTCCATAAATATATATGGGGAGATACAAGATCCAACTCGGTTTTACAGTGAAAACTGCAGGACATCAAACCGGCTCTAAGAAACAGACTGAGAAACCAGAGTACAAGTTTGTCCTGCAACCCATTCACTTTCTGCTACATGAACGAAGTATTCTCCCCGTGCTCATTTCTGAGAGATATGTGTGTGTGAAAGCCGTCTTTCACCTAGAATGTTGGGAACACAAATTTTTTTTAGTTGTTATCTACACTCCATTCATTTATTTGGGGAGTTATATCCAACTCGGTTTTACATGAAAACTGCAGGAAAATCAAAACGGCCCTAGGAACCAGACTGAAAAACCAGAGTAAAAGTTTCTTCTGAAAACTTTCCCTTTGTGCAAGATGAAAGAACTTCTCTCCCCATGCTCAGTTCTGAGAGATTACTGTGTGTGGAAGCCGTACTTTACCTAGCTTGTTGGGAACACAAAGTTTTTTTTTCAGTTGCCAAATACACCCCATACATATATATGGGTATATACTAGCTCCAAATCTGTTTTACAGTGAAAATTGCAGGAAATTCAAACCGGCACTAGGAAACAGACAGAGAAACCACAGTAAAATTTTGTCCTGCAACACGTTCCTTTGTTCTTTATGAACGAATGTTTCTACACATACTCAGTTCTGAGACATATGATTGTGTGAAAGCCGTGCTTCACCTAGCTTGTTGGGAACACAAAGATTCTTTTCAGTTGCAGACTACACTCCATACATATATATGGGGAGATACTAGTTCAAACTCGGTTTTACAATGAAAACTGCAGGATCTTCAAACCGGCACTAGGAAGCAGACTGAGAAACCAGAGTAAAAGTTTCCATGCAACCCGTTCAGATTGTGCTAGAAGAACGAATGACTCTCCCCATTCTCATATAGAGAGATAATTGTATGTGAAAGCCTCAATTAACATAGCTTGTTGGTAACCCAAAGTTTCTTTTCAGTTGCAAACTAAACTGCATAAATATATAAGGGTATGTACAAGCTCCAAATCGGTTTTACAGTGAAAATTGCTGGAACTTCAAATCAGCACTACGAAACATACAGAGATACCAGAGTAAAAGTTTCTCCTGCAACCCATTCCATTTGAGCTAGATGAACGAACGTGTATCCAATTGCTTAGTTCTGAGAGGAATGTGTGTGTGAAAGATATTCTTAAACTAGTTCGTAGGGAACAGAAAGTTTCTTTTCATTTGCAATCTACACTCCTCACATATATATGGGGAAGTACTAAGCCCACAAATGTTTTACAGTGAAAATTGCAGGAAATTCACCAGGCAATTAGAAACAGACTGAGAAACCAGAGTAAAAATTTCCCCTGCAAATCATTCCCTTTCTGCTAGATGAATGAACGTCTCTCCACATGCTCAGTTCTGAGAGATATGATTGTGTGAGTGCCGTCCTTCATCTAGCTTTCTGGGAACACAAATTTTCTTTTCAGTTGCAAATTACAATCCGTATATTTATATGGGGCGGGATTAGTACCACCTCGATTTTACAGTGAAAAGTGCAGGAACTTCAAACCGGCACTAGGAAACAAAATGAGAAACCAGAGAAAAAGTTTCTCCTGCCACTCGTTCCTTTTGTGCTAGATGAACGAACATCGCCCCATATGATCAGTTCTGAAAGATATATATGTGTGTAAGCCGTCCTTCACCTATCTTGTTTGGAACACAGTTTTCTTTCCAGTTGTAAACACCACTCCGTAAATATATATGGGTAGGTATAAGCTCCAACTCGAATTTACAGTGAAAATTGAAGGAACTTCAAACCGGCACTATGAAAGAGACAGTGAAACCAGGGTAAGTTTACACTGCAACTCATTCCCTTTTTGCTAGGTGAATGAACGTCTCTCCACATGCTCCGGAGTAAGAGATAACTGTGTGTGAAAGAGGACCTTCACCTAGCTTGTTGGAAAAACAAAGTATCTTTTCAGTTGCAAAAAACAATTCATAACCATATATAGGGACGAACAAGCTATAACTCGGTTTTAAATTGAAAACTGCGGGAAATTCAAACCGGCACTAGGAAACAGACTGAGAATTCAGAGTAAAAGTTTCCCAGCAACCCGTTCCGTTTGTGCTAGATGAACGAACTTCTCTCCACATGATCACTTCTGAGAGATATGAGTGTGTGAAAGCCATTCTTCACCTAGCTTGTTGGGAACACAAAGTTTATTTTCAGTTGTCAAATACACTCCATACATATTTATGGGGAGGTAATATATTCAAATCAGTTTTCAGTGAAAACTGCAGGAACTTCAAACCAGCACTACGAAACACACTGAGAAACCATAGTAAAGTTTCTCCTGCAACCCGTTCCCTTTTTGCTACATGAAGGAAAGTCTCTCCACATGCTCAGTTCTGAGAGATAACTGTGTGTGAAAGCAATACTTCACCTAGGTTGTTGGGAACACAAACATTCTCTCCATTAGCAAACTACACTCTGTACATATATATGGGGATGTACTAGCTCCAAATCTATTTTACAGTGAAAATTGCAGGAAATTCAAACCGGCACTAGGAAACAGACTGAGAAACCAGAGTAAATGTGTCTCCTGCAAACCGTTCCTTTGTGCTTGATGAACGAACTTCTCTCACCATGCTCAGGTCTTAGAGATATGTGTGTGTGAAAGCCATACTTCACATCGCTTGTTGGGAACACAAAGATTGTTTTCAGTTGCAAACTACCCTCCATACATATATATGGAGAGGTAATAGTTCCAACTCGATTTTACAGATAAAACTGCAGGAACATCAAAACGACACTAGGAAACAGACTGAGAAACCAGAGTAATAGTTTCTCCTGCAACCCTTTCCCTTCATGCTAGATGAACGAAAGTCTATACACATGCTCAGTTCTGAGTGATAACAGTGTGTGAAAGCCTTCCTTCACCTATCTTGTTTGGAAAACACTGTTTCTTTAATTAGCAAACTACACTCAATACATATATATGGGGAGGTACTAGCTCCAAATCAGATTTACAGTGAAAAATGCAGGAAATTCAAACCGGCACTAGGAAACAGACTGAGTAACTGGAGTAAAAGTTTCTCCTGCAACCCGTTTCCTTTGTGCTTTATGGCAGAATATCTCTCCCTATTCTCGGTTCTGAGAGATATGTTTGTGTTAAAGCCGTCCTTCACACAGCTTGTTGGGAACACAAAGTTTATTTTCAGTTGCAAACTACAATTCCTATATATCTATGGGTTTGTACTAGATCCAACTCGGTTTTACAGTGAAAACTGCCGTAATTGCCAACCGGCACTTGGAAGCAAACTGAGATACCAGAGTTGAAGTTTCTCCTGTAAACGGTTCCCTTTGTGCTAGATGAACGAACGTCTCTCCACATGCTCAGTTCTGAGAGATATGTGTGTGTGAAAGCCGTCCTTCATCTAGCTTGTTAGGAACAAATATTTTTTTTTAGTTGCTATATACACTCCATAAATATTTATCGGGAGGTATTATATCCTACTCGGTTTTACAGTGAAAACTTCAGGAAAATCCAACCGGCACTAGGAACCAGACTGAGAAAACAGAGTAAAAGTTTCTCCTGCAAACCTTTCCTTTTGTGCAAGATGAACGAAGATCTCTCCCCATGCTCAATTATGAGAGATAATTTTGTGTGAATTCCGACCTTCACCTAGATTGTTGGGAACACAATGTTCCTTTTCAGGTGCCAAATACACTAAATACATATTTATGGGGTTGTACTTGCTCCAAATCTGCTTTACAGTGAAAACTGCAGGATCTTCAAACCGGCACTAGGAAACAGAATGAGAAATCAGAGTAAAATTTTCTCCTGCCACCCTTTCCCTTTGTGCTAGATGAACGAATGTCTCTCCTCATGCTCATGTAGAGAGATAATTGTATGTGAAAGCCTCACTTAACCTAGCTTGTTGGTAACACAAAGTTTCTTTTCAGTTGCAAACTATATTCCATATATATATATATGGGTATGTACAAGCCCAAATCGGTTTTACAGTGAAAATTGCTGGAATTTCAAACCGGCACTACGAAACAGACAGAGATACCAGAGTAAAAGTTTCTCCTGCAAACCTTTCCCTTTGTGAAAGATGAAAGAACTTCCCTCCAAATGCTAAGTTTGAGAGAGAACTTTGTGAAAGCCATTCTTCACCTAGCTTGTTGGGAACACAAATTTTCTTTTCAGTTGGAAACTAAACTGCATAAATATATAAGGGTATGTACAAGCTCCAAATCGGTTTTACAGTGAAAATTGCTGGAACTTCAAACCAGCACTACGAAACAGACAGAGATACCAGAGTAAAAGTTTCTCCTGCATTCCGTTCACTTTGTGCTTGATGGAAGAACGTCTCTCCCCATGCTCTGTTCTGTAAGATATGTTTGTGTAAAAGCCGTCCTTCACATTGTTTGTTGGGAACACAAAGTTTATTTTCAGTTGCAAACTACACACAACACATATCTATGGGGTTGTACTAGCTCCAATTCGGTTTTACAGTGAAAACTGCAGGAAATTCAAACCAGTCTTTGGAACCAGACTGAGAAACCAGAGTAAAAGATTCTCCTGCAAACCTTTCACTTTGTGCAAGGTGAAAGAACTTCTCTCCCCATGCTAAGCTTGAGAGAGAACTGTGTGAAAGCCGTTATTCACATAGCTTGTTGGGAACACAAAGTTTCTTTTCAGTTGCCAAATACACTCCATAAATATTTATGCTGAGGTAATATATCCAAATCGGTTTTACAATGAAAACTGCAGGAACTTCAAACCAGCACTACGAAACAGACTGAGAAACCAGAGTAAAATTTTCTCCTGCAACCCGTTTCCTTTTTGCTACATGAATGAAAGTCTCTCCACATGCTCAGTTCTGAGAGATAACTGTGTGTGAAAGCAATACTTCACCTAGCTTGTTGGGAACACAAAGATTCTTTCCATTAGCAAACTACACTCTGTACATATATATGGGTATGTACTAGCTCCAAATCTATTTTACAGTGAAAATTGCAGGAATTTCAAACCGGCACTAGGAAACAGACTGAGAAACAAGAGTAAACGTTTCTCCTACAAACCGTTCCTTTGTGCTTGATGAACGAACTTCTCTCACCATGCTCAGGTCTTAGAGATATGTGTGTGTGAAAGCCATACTTCACATCGCTTGTTGGGAACACAAAGATTGTTTTCAGTTGCAAACTACCCTCCATACAAATATATGGAGAGGTACTAGTTCCAACTCGATTTTACAGAGAAAACTGCAGGAACATCAAAACGACACTAGAAAACAGACTGAGAAACCAGAGTAATAGTATCTCCTGCAACCCTTTCCCTTCTTGCTAGATGAACGAAAGTCTATACACATGCTCAGTTCTGAGTGATAACAGTGTGTGAAAGCCTTCCTTCACCTATCTTGTTTGGAAAACACTGTTTCTTTAATTAGCAAACTACACTCAATACATATATATGGGGAGGTACTAGCTCCAAATCAGATTTACAGTGAAAAATGCAGGAAATTCAAACCGGCACTAGGAAACAGACTGAGTAACTGGAGTAAAAGTTTCTCCTGCAACCCGTTTCCTTTGTGCTTTATGGCAGAATATCTCTCCCTATTCTCGGTTCTGAGAGATATGTTTGTGTTAAAGCCGTCCTTCACACAGCTTGTAGGGAACACAAAGTTTATTTTCAGTTGCAAACTACAATTCCTATATATCTATGGGTTTGTACCAGATCCAACTCGGTTTTACAGTGAAAACTGCCGTAATTGCCAACCGGCACTTGGAAGCAAACTGAGATACCAGAGTTGAAGTTTCTCCTGTAAACGGTTCCCTTTGTGCTAGATGAACGAACGTCTCTCCACATGCTCAGTTCTGAGAGATATGTGTGTGTGAAAGCCGTCCTTCATCTAGCTTGTTAGGAACAAATATTTTTTTTTAGTTGCTATATACACTCCATAAATATTTATCGGGTGGTATTATATCCTACTCGGTTTTACAGTGAAAACTTTAGGAAATTCCAACCGGCATGAGGAAACAGACTGAGAAAACAGAGTAAAAGTTTCTCCTGCAAACCTTTCCTTTTGTGCAAGATGAACGAAGTTCTCTCCCCATGCTCAATTATGAGAGATAATTTTGTGTGAATTCGCCCTTCACCTAGATTGTTGGGAACACAAAGTTTCTTTTCAGATGCCAAATACACTCCATACATATTTATGGGGTTGTACTAGCTCCAAATATGCTTTACAGTAAAAATTGCAGGAAATTCAATCCGGCACTATGAAACAGAATGAGAAACCAGAGTAAAATTTTCTCCTTCAACCAGTTCTTTGTGCTTAATGAATGAATATCTCTCCGCATGCTCAGGTCTGAGAGATAAACGTGAGTGAAAGCTGTTCTTCACCTAGCTTTTTGGGAACACATAGATTCTTTTCAGTTGCAAATTTGTATCCATACATATATATAGGGAGGTACTATTTCCAACTCAGATTTACAGGGAAAACTGCTGGAAATTCAAACCGGCAGTAGGTAACAGACTGAGAAACTAGAGTAAAATTTTCTCATGCACCCCATTCCCTTTGAGCAAGATGAACGAACGTGTATCCACTTGCTTAGTTCTGAGAGGAATGTGTGTGTGAAAGACATTCTTAAACTAGTTCATAGGGAACAGAAAGTTTCTTTTCATTTGCAATCTACACTCCTCACATATATATGGGGAGGTACTAAGTCCAAATCTGTTTTACACTGAAAACTGCAGGAACTTCACCAGGCAATTAGAAACAGACTTAGAAACCTGAGTAAAAATTTCCACTGCAAACCGTTCCCTTTCTGCTAGATGAATGAACGTCTCTCCAAATGCTCAGTTCTGAGAGATATGATTGTGTGAATGCCGTTCTTCACCTAGCTTTTTGGGAACACAAATTTTCTTTTCAGTTGCAAACTACAATCCGTAAATATATATGGGGCGGGACTAGCACCACCTCGATTTTACAGTGAAAAGTGCAGGAACTTCAAACCGGCACTAGGAAACAAACTGAGAAACCAGAGAAAAAGTTTCTCCCGCAATTCATTCCCTTTGTGCTAGATGAACGAACGTCGCCCCACATGATCAGTTCTGAAAGATATATTTGTTTGTAAGCCGTCCTTCACCTATCTTGTTTGGAACACAAATTTTCTTTCCAGTTGCAAACCCCACTCCATAAATATATATGGGTAGGTATAAACTCCAACTCGAATTTACAGTGAAAATTGCAGGAACTTCAAAACGGCACTATGAAACAAACAGTGAAACCAGGGTAAATTTACACTGCAACCCATTCCCTTTTTGCTAGGTGAATGAACGTCTCTCCACATGCTCAGGAGTGAGAGATAACTGTGTGTGAAAGAGGACCTTCACCTAGCTTGTTGGGAAACAAAGTATCTTTTCAGTTGCAAACAACAATTCATATATATATATAGGGACGAACAAGCTCCAACACGGTTTTAAATTGAAAATTGCAGGAAATTCAAACCGGCACTAGGAAACAGACTGAGAATTCAGAGTAAAAGTTTCTCCGGCAACCCGTTCCATTTGGGCTAGATGAACGAACTTCTCTCCACATGATCACTTCTGAGAGATATGAGTGTGTGAAAGCCGTTCTTTATCCAGCTTGTTGGAAAGAAAAAGTTTCTTTTCAGTTGCAAATTACACTCAATACATATATATGGGGAGGTAGTAACTCCAAATCTTTTTTACTGTGAAAAATGCAAGAAATTCTTATAGGCACTTGGAAACAGACTTAGAAATCAGAGTAAAATTTCTCCTGCAAACGGTTCCCTTTGTGCTAAATGAACGAACGACTCCCCCATGCTGAATTCTGAGATATAAGTGTGTGTGTAAGCCTTCCTTCAACTACCATGTTGGGAACACAAATTTACTTTTCAGTTGCAAACTACACTCCATAAATATATATGGGGGTTAGTAGCTCCAACAATGTTTACAGTGAAAACTGCAGGAAATTCTAACTGGCACAAGGAAACAGACTGAGAAACCAGAGTAATTGTTTCCCCCACAACACGTTCCCTTAGTGATAGATGAACGAACGTTTCTACACATGCTCAGTTCTGAGAGATATGTGTGTTTGAAAGCCGTCCTTCACCTATCTTGTTGGGAACACAATGATTCTTTTAAGTTGCCAACTACACTTCATACATATATATGGGTAGGTACCAGCTCCAACACGGTTTTACAGTGAAAATTGCAGGAAATCCAAACTGGCACTAGGAACCAGACTGAGAATCCAGAGTAAAAGTTTCTCCTGCAAACCATTCCTTTGTGCTTGATGAATGAACTTCTCTCCCCATGTTCTAGTCTGAGAGATATGTGTGTGTGAAAGCCGTACTTCATATCCCTTGTTGGGAACACAATGTTTCTTTTCAGTTGCAAACTATACTCCATATATATGTATATGGGTAGATACTAGTTCCAACTCGGTTTTAAAGTGAAAACTGTAGGACATCAAACCGGCAATACGAAACAGATTGAGAAACCAGAGTAAAATTTCTCCTGCAACCCGTTCCCTTTGTGCTACATGAAAGAAATATTCTCCCCGTGCTCATTTCTGAGAGATATATGTGTGTGAAAGCCGTCCTTCACCTAGCTTGTTGGGAACACAAATTTTTTTTTGTTGTTAACTACACTCCATTCATATTTATGGGGAGTTACTATATCCAACTCAGGTTTACAGTGAAAACTGCTGGAAAATCACACTGGTACTAGGAACCAGACTGATAAACCAGAGTAAAAGTTTTCTCATAAAAACCTTTTCGTTTCTGCAAGATGAAAGAAATTCTCTCCCCATGCTCAGTTCTGAGAGATAACTGTGTGTGAAAGCCGCTCTTCACTTATCATGTTGGGAACACAAAGTATCTTTTCAGTTGCCAAATACACTCCATAAATATATATGGGGATGTACTAGTTCCAAATTTGTTTTACAGTGAAAATTGCAGGAAATTCAAACCGGCACTAGGAAACAGACAATGAAACAACAGTAAAATTTTGTCCTGCAACCCGTTCTTTGTGCTTGATGAACGAACGTCTCTCCACATGCTAAGTTCTGAGACATATGATTGTGTGAATTCTGTCCTTCAACTAGCTTGTTGGGAACACAAAGTTTCTTTTCAGTTGCAATCTACAATCCATATATATATATAGGGAGGGACTAGCACCAACTCGAATTTACAGTGAAACCTGCAGGAACTTCAAACGGGCACTAGGAAACAGAATGAGAAACCAGAGTAAAATTTTCTCCTGCAACCCGTTCAGGTTTGCTAGATGAATGAACGTCTCTCCCCATGCTCATGTAGAGAGATAAGTGTGTGTGAAAGCCTCACTTATCCTAGCTTGTTGGGAACACAAAGTTTCTTTTCTGTTGTAAATACACTCCATACATATATATGGTTATGTACTAGCTCCAAATCGGTTTTACAGTGAAAACTGCCAGAATTTCAATCCGGCACAAGGAAACATACTGGGATACCAGAGTTAAAGTTTCTCCTGCAAAATTTTCCCTTTGAGCTAGATGAACAAAAAACACCCCCCATGCTAAGTTGTCAGAGATATATGTGTGTGAAAGCCATCCTTCACATAGCTTGTTGGGAACAAACATTTTTTTCAGTTGCTAAATACACTCCATAAATATTTTTGGGGAGATACTATATCCCAAATCGGTTTTACAGTGAAAATTGCAGGAACTTCAAACCGGCACTATGAAACACTGAGAAACCAGAGTAAAATTTTCTCCTTCAACCAGTTCCTTGTGCTTAATGAATGAACTTCTCTCCGCATGCTCAGGTCTGAGAGATAAACGTGAGTGAAATCCGACCTTCACCTAACTTTTTGGGAACACATAGATTCTTTTCAGTTGCAAATTTCAATGCATACACATATATAGGTAGGTACTATTTCCAACTCGGTTTTACAGGGAAAACTGCTGGAAATTCAAACCGGCAGTAGGTAACAGACTGAGAAACTAGAGTAAAATTTTCTCATGCACCCCATTCCCTTTGAGCAAGATGAACGAACGTGTATCCACTTGCTTAGTTCTGAGAGGAATGTGTGTGTGAAAGACATTCTTAAACTAGTTCGTAGGGAACAGAATGTTTCTTTTCATTTGCAATCTACACTCCTCACATATATATGGGGAGGTACTAAGTCCAAATCTGTTTTACAGTGAATACTGCAGGAACTTCACCAGGCAATTAGAAACAGACTGAGAAACCAGAGTAAAAATTTCCACTGCAAACCGTTCCCTTTCTGCTAGATGAATGAACGTCTCTCCAAATGCTCAGTTCTGAGAGATATGATTGTGTGAATGCTGTTCTTCACCTAGCTTTTTGGGAACACAAATTTTCTTTTCAGTTGCAAACTACAATCCGTAAATATATATGGGGCGGGGCTAGCACCACCCCGATTTTACAGTGAAAAGTGCAGGAACTTCAAACCGGCACTAGGAAACAAACTGAGAAACCAGAGAAAAAGTTTCTCCTGCAACTCATTCCCTTTGTGCTAGATGAACGAACGTCGCCCCACATGATCAGTTCTGAAAGATATATTTGTTTGTAAGCCGTCCTTCACCTATCTTGTTTGGAACACAAATTTTCTTTCCAGTTGCAAACCCCACTCCGTAAATATATATGGGTAGGTATAAACTCCAACTCGAATTTACAGTGAAAATTGCAGGAACTTCAAAACGGCACTATGAAACAAACAGTGAAACCAGGGTAAATTTACACTGCAACCCATTCCCTTTTTGCTAGGTGAATGAACGTCTCTCCACATGCTCAGGAGTGAGAGATAACTGTGTGTGAAAGAGGACCTTCACCTAGCTTGTTGGGAAACAAAGTATCTTTTCAGTTGCAAACAACAATTCATATATATATATAGGGACGAACAAGCTCCAACACGGTTTTAAATTGAAAATTGCAGGAAATTCAAACCGGCACTAGGAAACAGACTGAGAATTCAGAGTAAAAGTTTCTCCGGCAACCCGTTCCATTTGGGCTAGATGAACGAACTTCTCTCCACATGATCACTTCTGAGAGATATGAGTGTGTGAAAGCCGTTCTTTATCCAGCTTGTTGGAAAGAAAAAGTTTCTTTTCAGTTGCAAATTACACTCAATACATATATATGGGGAGGTAGTAACTCCAAATCTTTTTTACTGTGAAAAATGCAAGAAATTCTTATAGGCACTTGGAAACAGACTTAGAATCAGAGTAAAATTTCTCCTGCAAACGGTTCCCTTTGTGCTAAATGAACGAACGACTCCCCCATGCTGAATTCTGAGATATAAGTGTGTGTGTAAGCCTTCCTTCAACTACCATGTTGGGAACACAAATTTACTTTTCAGTTGCAAACTACACTCATAAATATATATGGGGGTTAGTAGCTCCAACAATGTTTACAGTGAAAACTGCAGGAAATTCTAACTGGCACAAGGAAACAGACTGAGAAACCAGAGTAATTGTTTCCCCCCACAACACGTTCCCTTAGTGATAGATGAACGAACGTTTCTACACATGCTCAGTTCTGAGAGATATGTGTGTTTGAAAGCCGTCCTTCACCTATCTTGTTGGGAACACAATGATTCTTTTAAGTTGCCAACTACACTTCATACATATATATGGGTAGGTACCAGCTCCAACACGGTTTTACAGTGAAAATTGCAGGAAATCCAAACTGGCACTAGGAACCAGACTGAGAATCCAGAGTAAAAGTTTCTCCTGCAAACCATTCCTTTGTGCTTGATGAATGAACTTCTCTCCCCATGTTCTAGTCTGAGAGATATGTGTGTGTGAAAGCTGTACTTCATATCCCTTGTTGGGAACACAATGTTTCTTTTCAGTTGCAAACTATACTCCATATATATGTATATGGGTAGATACTAGTTCCAACTCGGTTTTAAAGTGAAAACTGTAGGACATCAAACCGGCAATACGAAACAGATTGAGAAACCAGAGTAAAATTTCTCCTGCAACCCGTTCCCTTTGTGCTACATGAAAGAAATATTCTCCCCGTGCTCATTTCTGAGAGATATATGTGTGTGAAAGCCGTCCTTCACCTAGCTTGTTGGGAACACAAATTTTTTTTTGTTGTTAACTACACTCCATTCATATTTATGGGGAGTTACTATATCCAACTCGGGTTTACAGTGAAAACTGCTGGAAAATCACACTGGTACTAGGAACCAGACTGATAAACCAGAGTAAAAGTTTCTCATAAAAACCTTTTCGTTTCTGCAAGATGAAAGAAATTCTCTCCCCATGCTCAGTTCTGAGAGATAACTGTGTGTGAAAGCCGCTCTTCACTTATCATGTTGGGAACACAAAGTATCTTTTCAGTTGCCAAATACACTCCATAAATATATATGGGGATGTACTAGTTCCAAATTTGTTTTACAGTGAAAATTGCAGGAAATTCAAACCGGCACTAGGAAACAGACAATGAAACAACAGTAAAATTTTGTCCTGCAACCCGTTCTTTGTGCTTGATGAACGAACGTCTCTCCACATGCTAAGTTCTGAGACATATGATTGTGTGAATTCTGTCCTTCAACTAGCTTGTTGGGAACACAAAGTTTCTTTTCAGTTGCAATCTACAATCCATATATATATATAGGGAGGGACTAGCACCAACTCGAATTTACAGTGAAACCTGCAGGAAATTCAAACGGGCACTAGAAAACAGAATGAGAAACCAGAGTAAAATTTTCTCCTGCAACCCGTTCAGGTTTGCTAGATGAATGAACGTCTCTCCCCATGCTCATGTAGAGAGATAAGTGTGTGTGAAAGCCTCACTTATCCTAGCTTGTTGGGAACACAAAGTTTCTTTTCTGTTGTAAAATACACTCCATACATATATATGGTTATGTACTAGCTCCAAATCGGTTTTACAGTGAAAACTGCCAGAATTTCAATCCGGCACAAGGAAACATACTGGGATACCAGAGTTAAAGTTTCTCCTGCAAAATTTTCCCTTTGAGCTAGATGAACAAAAAACACCCCCCATGCTAAGTTGTCAGAGATATATGTGTGTGAAAGCCATCCTTCACATAGCTTGTTGGGAACAAACATTTTTTTCAATGCTAAATACACTCCATAAATATTTTTGGGGAGATACTATATCCAAATCGGTTTTACAGTGAAAATTGCAGGAACTTCAAACCGGCACTATGAAACACTGAGAAACCAGAGTAAAATTTTCTCCTTCAACCAGTTCCTTGTGCTTAATGAATGAACTTCTCTCCGCATGCTCAGGTCTGAGAGATAAACGTGAGTGAAATCCGTCCTTCACCTAACTGTTTGGGAACACATAGATTCTTTTCAGTTGCAAATTTCAATCCATACACATATATAGGTAGGTACTATTTCCAACTCGGTTTTACAGGGAAAACTGCTGGAACTTCAAACCGGCAGTAGGAAACAGACTGAGAAACTAGTGTAAAAGTTTCTCCTGCAACCCATTCCATTTGAGCTAGATGAACAAACGTGTATCCAATTGCTTAGTTCTGAGAGGAATGTGTGTGTGAAAGATATTCTTAAACTTGTTCATAGGGAACAGAAAGTTTCTTTTCATTTGCAATCTACACTCCTCACATATATATGGGGAGGTACTAAGTCCAAATATGTTTTACAGTGAAAACTGCAGGAAATTCACCACGCAATTAGAAACAGACTGAGAAACCAGAGTAAAAACTTCCCCTGCAAACCGTTCCCTTTCTGCTAGATGAATGAACGTCTCTCCACATGCTCAGTTCTGAGAGATATGATTGTGTGAATGCCGTCCTTCACCTAGCTTTCTGGGAACACAAATTTTCTTTTCAGTTGCAAATTACAATCCGTATATTTATATGGGACGGGATTAGCACCACCTCGATTTTACAGTGAAAAGTGCAGGAATTTCAAACCGGCACTAGGAAACAAAATGACAAACCAGAGAAAAAGTTTCTCCTGCCACTCGTTCCCTTTGTGCTAGATGAACGAACGTCGCCCCATATGATCAGTTCTGAGAGATATATATGTGTGTAAGCCGTCCTTCACCTATCTTGTTTGGAACACAATTTTCTTTCCAGTTGCAAAACCCACTCCGTAAATATATATGGGTAGGTATAAGCTCCAACTCGAATTTACAGTGAAAATTGCAGGAAATTCAAACCGACACTATGAAAGAGACAGTGAAACCAGGGTAAATTTTCACTGCAACCCATTCCCTTTTTGCTAGGTGAATGAACGTCTCTCCACATGCTCCGGATTAAGAGATAACTGTGTGTGAAAGAGAGACCTTCAGCTAGCTTGTTGGGAAAAGAAAGTATCTTTTCAGTTGCAAACAACAATTCATAAACATATAAAGGGACGAACAAGCTATAACTCGGTTTTAAATTGAAAACTGCGGGAAATTCAAACCGGCACTAGGAAACAGACTGAGAATTCAGAGTAAATGTTTCTCCGGCAACCCGTTCCGTTTGTGCTAGATGAACGAACTTCTCTCCACATGATCACTTCTGAGAGATATGAGTGTGTGAAAGCCGTTCTTCACCTAGCTTGTTGGGAACACAAAGTTTATTTTCAGTTGCCAAATACACTCCATACATATTTATGGGGAGGTAATATATTCAAATCAGTTTTACAGTGAAAACTGCAGGGACTTCAAAACAGCACTACGAAACAGACTGAGAAACCAGAGTAAAGTTTCTCCTGCAACCCGTTCCCTTTTTGCTACATGAACGAAAGTCTCTCCACATGCTCGGTTCTGAGAGATATCTGTGTGTGAAAGCAATACTTCACCTTAATTGTTGGGAACACAAACATTCTCTCCATTAGCAAACTACACTCTGTACATATATATGGGTATGTACTAGCTCCAAATCTATTTTACAGTGAAAATTGCAGGAAATTCAAACCGGCACTAGGAAATAGACTGAGAAACCAGAGTAAATGTATCTCCTGCAAACCGTTCCTTTGTGCTTGATGAACGAACTTCTCTCACCATGCTCAGGTCTTAGAGATATGTGTGTGTGAAAGCCATACTTCACATCGCTTGTTGGGAACACAAAGATTGTTTTCAGTTGCAAACTACCCTCCATACAAATATATGGAGAGGTACTAGTTCCAACTCGATTTTACAGAGAAAACTGCAGGAACATCAAAACGACACTAGAAAACAGACTGAGAAACCAGAGTAATAGTATCCCCTGCAAACCGTTACCTTCATGCTAGATGAACGAAAGTCTATCCACATGCTCAGTTCTGAGAGATAAGTGTGTGTGAAAGCCTTCCTTCACTATCTTGTTTGGAAAACACGGTTGCTTTAATTTGAATACTACACTCATTACATATATATGGGGAGGTACTAGCTCCAACTTGAATTTACAGTGAAAAATGCAGGAAATTCAAACCGGCACTAGGAAACAGACTGAGTAACTGGAGTAAAAGTTTATCCTGCAACCCATTTCCTTTGTGCTTGATGGAAGAATATCTCTCCCCATGCTAGTTTCTGAGAGAAATATTTGTGTTAAAGCCGTCCTTCATATAGCTTGTTGGGAACTCAAAGTTTATTTTCAGTTGCAAACTACAATCCCTATATATCTATGGGTTTGTTCTAGATCCAACTCGGTTTTACAGTGAAAACTGCCGTAATTGCAAACCGGCACTTGGAAACAAACTGAGATACCAGAGTTGAAGTTTCTCCTGTAAACCATCCCCTTTGTGCTAGATGAACAAACGTCTCTCCCCGTGCTCAGTTCTGAGAGATATGTGTGTGTGAAAGCCGTCCTTCATGTAGCTTGTTAGGAACAAATATTTTTTTTTAGTTGCTATCTACCCTCCATAAATATTTATTGGGTGGTATTATATCCTACTCGGTTTTACAGTGAAAACTTCAGGAAATTCCAACCGGCACTAGGAACCAGACTGAGAAAACAGAGTAAAAGTTTCTCCTGCAAACCTTTCCTTTTGTGCAAGATGAACGAAGTTCTCTCCCCATGCTCAATTATGAGAGATAATTTTGTGTGAATCCGCCCTTCACCTAGATTGTTGGGAACACAAAATTTCTTTTCAGATGCCAAATACACTCCATACATATTTATGAGGTTGTACTAGCACAAAATCTGCTTTACAGTAAAAATTGCAGGAAATTCAATCCGGCACTATGAAACAGAATGAGAAACCAGAGTAAAATTTTCTCCTTCAACCAGTTCTTTGTGCTTAATGAATGAATTTCTCTCCGCATGCTCAGGTCTGAGAGATAAACGTGAGTGAAAGCTGTTCTTCACCTAGCTTTTTGGGAACACATAGATTCTTTTCAGTTGCAAATTTCTATCCATAAATATATATAGGGAAGTACTATTTCCAACTCTGTTTTACAGGGAAAACTGCTGGAAATTCAAACCGGCAGTAGGTAACAGACTGAGAAACTAGAGTAAAATTTTCTCATGCACCCCATTCCCTTTGAGCAAGATGAACGAACGTGTATCCACTTGCTTAGTTCTGAGAGGAATGTGTGTGTGAAAGACATTCTTAAACTAGTTCGTAGGGAACAGAAAGTTTCTTTTCATTTGCAATCTACACTCCTCACATATATATGGGGAGGTACTAAGTCCAAATCTGTTTTACAGTGAAAACTGCAGGAACTTCACCAGGCAATTAGAAACAGACTGAGAAACCAGAGTAAAAATTTCCACTGCAAACCGTTCCCTTTCTGCTAGATGAATGAACGTCTCTCCAAATGCTCAGTTCTGAGAGATATGATTGTGTGAATGCCGTTCTTCACCTAGCTTTTTGGGAACACAAATTTTCTTTTCAGTTGCAAACTACAATCCGTAAATATATATGGGGCGGGGACTAGCACCACCTTCGATTTTACAGTGAAAAGTGCAGGAACTTCAAACCGGCACTAGGAAACAAACTGAGAAACCAGAGAAAAAGTTTCTCCTGCAACTCATTCCCTTTGTGCTAGATGAATGAACGTCGCCCCACATGATCAGTTCTGAAAGATATATTGTGTGTAAGCCGTCCTTCACCTATCTTGTTTGGAACACAAATTTTCTTTCCAGTTGCAAACCCCACTCCGTAAATATATATGGGTAGGTATAAGCTCCAACTCGAATTTACAGTGAAAATTGCAGGAACTTCAAAACGGCACTATGAAACAAACAGTGAAACCAGGGTAAATTTACACTGCAACCCATTCCCTTTTTGCTAGGTGAATGAACGTCTCTCCACATGCTCAGGAGTGAGAGATAACTGTTTGTGAAAGAGGACCTTCACCTAGCTTGTTGGGAAACAAAGTATCTTTTCAGTTGCAAACAACAATTCATATATATATATAGGGACGAACAAGCTCCAACACGGTTTTAAATTGAAAACTGCGGGAAATTCAAACCGGCACTAGGAAACAGACTGAGAATTCAGAGTAAATGTTTCTCCGGCAACCCGTTCCGTTTGTGCTAGATGAACGAACTTCTCTCCACATGATCACTTCTGAGAGATATGAGTGTGTGAAAGCCGTTCTTCACCTAGCTTGTTGGGAACACAAAGTTTATTTTCAGTTGCCAAATACACTCCATACATATTTATGGGGAGGTAATATATTCAAATCAGTTTTACAGTGAAAACTGCAGGAACTTCAAACCAGCACTACGAAACAGACTGAGAAACCAGAGTAAAGTTTCTCCTGCAACCCGTTCCCTTTTTGCTACATGAACGAAAGTCTCTCCACATGCTCGGTTCTGAGAGATATCTGTGTGTGAAAGCAATACTTCACCTTAATTGTTGGGAACACAAACATTCTCTCCATTAGCAAACTACACTCTGTACATATATATGGGGATGTACTAGCTCCAAATCTATTTTACAGTGAAAATTGCAGGAAATTCAAACCGGCACTAGGAAATAGACTGAGAAACCAGAGTAAATGTGTCTCCTGCAAACCGTTCCTTTGTGCTTGATGAACGAACTTCTCTCACCATGCTCAGGTCTTAGAGATATGTGTGTGTGAAAGCCATACTTCACATCGCTTGTTTGGAACACAAAGATTGTTTTCAGTTGCAAACTACCCTCCATACATATATGGAGAGGTAATAGTTCCAACTCGATTTTACAGATAAAACTGCAGGAACACCAAAACGACACTAGGAAACAGACTGAGAAACCAGAGTAATAGTTTCTCCTGCAACCCTTTCCCTTCATGCTAGATGAACGAAAGTCTATACACATGCTCAGTTCTGAGTGATAACAGTGTGTGAAAGCCTTCCTTCACCTATCTTGTTTGGAAAACACTGTTTCTTTAATTAGCAAACTACACTCAATACATATATATGGGGAGGTACTAGCTCCAAATCGGATTTACAGTGAAAAATGCAGGAAATTCAAACCGGCACTAGGAAACAGACTGAGTAACTGGAGTAAAAGTTTCTCCTGCAACCCGTTTCCTTTGTGCTTTATGGCAGAATATCTCTCCCTATTCTCGGTTCTGAGAGATATGTTTGTGTTAAAGCCGTCCTTCACACAGCTTGTTGGGAACACAAAGTTTATTTTCAGTTGCAAACTACAATTCCTATATATCTATGGGTTTGTACTAGATCCAACTCGGTTTTACAGTGAAAACTGCCGTAATTGCAAACCGGCACTTGGAAACAAACTGAGATACCAGAGTTGAAGTTTCTCCTGTAAACGGTTCCCTTTGTGCTAGATGAACGAACGTCTCTCCACATGCTCAGTTCTGAGAGATATGTGTGTGTGAAAGCCGTCCTTCATCTAGCTTGTTAGGAACAAATATTTTTTTTTAGTTGCTATATACACTCCATAAATATTTATCGGGAGGTATTATATCCTACTCGGTTTTACAGTGAAAACTTCAGGAAAATCCAACCGGCACTAGGAACCAGACTGAGAAAACAGAGTAAAAGTTTCTCCTGCAAACCTTTCCTTTTGTGCAAGATGAACGAAGTTCTCTCCCCATGCTCAATTATGAGAGATAATTTTGTGTGAATTCCGACCTTCACCTAGATTGTTGGGAACACAATGTTCCTTTTCAGGTGCCAAATACACTCCATACATATTTATGGGGTTGTACTTGCTCCAAATCTGCTTTACAGTGAAAACTGCAGGATCTTCAAACCGGCACTAGGAAACAGAATGAGAAATCAGAGTAAAATTTTCTCCTGCCACCCTTTCCCTTTGTGCTAGATGAACGAATGTCTCTCCCCATGCTCATGTAGAGAGATAATTGTATGTGAAAGCCTCACTTAACCTAGCTTGTTGGTAACACAAAGTTTCTTTTCAGTTGCAAACTATATTCCATATATATATATATGGGTATGTACAAGCCCAAATCGGTTTTACAGTGAAAATTGCTGGAATTTCAAACCGGCACTACGAAACAGACAGAGATACCAGAGTAAAAGTTTCTCCTGCAAACCTTTCCCTTTGTGAAAGATGAAAGAACTTCCCTCCAAATGCTAAGTTTGAGAGAGAACTTTGTGAAAGCCATTCTTCACCTAGCTTGTTGGGAACACAAATTTTCTTTTCAGTTGGAAACTAAACTGCATAAGTATATAAGGGTATGTACAAGCTCCAAATCGGTTTTACAGTGAAAATTGCTGGAACTTCAAACCAGCACTACGAAACAGACAGAGATACCAGAGTAAAAGTTTCTCCTGCATTCCGTTCACTTTGTGCTTGATGGAAGAACGTCTCTCCCCATGCTCTGTTCTGTAAGATATGTTTGTGTAAAAGCCGTCCTTCACATTGTTTGTTGGGAACACAAAGTTTATTTTCAGTTGCAAACTACACACAACACATATCTATGGGGTTGTACTAGCTCCAATTCGGTTTTACAGTGAAAACTGCAGGAAATTCAAACCAGTCTTTGGAACCAGACTGAGAAACCAGAGTAAAAGATTCTCCTGCAAACCTTTCACTTTGTGCAAGGTGAAAGAACTTCTCTCCCCATGCTAAGTTGAGAGAGAACTGTGTGAAAGCCGTTATTCACATAGCTTGTTGGGAACACAAAGTTTCTTTTCAGTTGCCAAATACACTCCATAAATATTTATGCTGAGGTAATATATCCAAATCGGTTTTACAATGAAAACTGCAGGAACTTCAAACCAGCACTACGAAACAGACTGAGAAACCAGAGTAAAATTTTCTCCTGCAACCCGTTTCCTTTTTGCTACATGAACGAAAGTCTCTCCACATGCTCAGTTCTGAGAGATAACTGTGTGTGAAAGCAATACTTCACCTAGCTTGTTGGGAACACAAAGATTCTTTCCATTAGCAAACTACACTCTGTACATATATATGGGGATGTACTAGCTCCAAATCTATTTTACAGTGAAAATTGCAGGAATATCAAACCGGCACTAGGAAACAGACTGAGAAACAAGAGTAAACGTTTCTCCTACAAACCGTTCCTTTGTGCTTGATGAACGAACTTCTCTCACCATGCTCAGGTCTTAGAGATATGTGTGTGTGAAAGCCATACTTCACATCGCTTGTTGGGAACACAAAGATTGTTTTCAGTTGCAAACTACCCTCCATACAAATATATGGAGAGGTACTAGTTCCAACTCGATTTTACAGAGAAAACTGCAGGAACATCAAAACGACACTAGAAAACAGACTGAGAAACCAGAGTAATAGTATCCCCTGCAACCCGTTACCTTCATGCTAGATGAACGAAAGTCTATCCACATGCTCAGTTCTGAGAGATAAGTGTGTGTGAAAGCCTTCCTTCACTATCTTGTTTGGAAAACACGGTTGCTTTAATTTGAATACTACACTCATTACATATATATGGGGAGGTACTAGCTCTAACTTGAATTTACAGTGAAAAATGCAGGAAATTCAAACCGGCACTAGGAAACAGACTGAGTAACTGGAGTAAAAGTTTATCCTGCAACCCATTTCCTTTGTGCTTGATGGAAGAATATCTCTCCCCATGCTAGTTTCTGAGAGAAATATTTGTGTTAAAGCCGTCCTTCATATAGCTTGTTGGGAACTCAAAGTTTATTTTCAGTTGCAAACTACAATCCCTATATATCTATGGGTTTGTTCTAGATCCAACTCGGTTTTACAGTGAAAACTGCCGTAATTGCAAACCGGCACTTGGAAACAAACTGAGATACCAGAGTTGAAGTTTCTCCTGTAAACCATCCCCTGTGTGCTAGATGAACAAACGTCTCTCCCCGTGCTCAGTTCTGAGAGATATGTGTGTGTGAAAGCCGTCCTTCATGTAGCTTGTTAGGAACAAATATTTTTTTTTAGTTGCTATCTACCCTCCATAAATATTTATCGGGTGGTATTATATCCTACTCGGTTTTACAGTGAAAACTTCAGGAAATTCCAACCGGCACTAGGAACCAGACTGAGAAAACAGAGTAAAAGTTTCTCCTGCAAACCTTTCCTTTTGTGCAAGATGAACGAAGTTCTCTCCCCATGCTCAATTATGAGAGATAATTTTGTGTGAATCCGCCCTTCACCTAGATTGTTGGGAACACAAAATTTCTTTTCAGATGCCAAATACACTCCATACATATTTATGAGGTTGTACTAGCTCAAAATCTGCTTTACAGAAAAAATTGCAGGAAATTCAATCCGGCACTATGAAACAGAATGAGAAACCAGAGTAAAATTTTCTCCTTCAACCAGTTCTTTGTGCTTAATGAATGAATTTCTCTCCGCATGCTCAGGTCTGAGAGATAAACGTGAGTGAAAGCTGTTCTTCACCTAGCTTTTTGGGAACACATAGATTCTTTTCAGTTGCAAATTTCTATCCATAAGTATATATAGGGAAGTACTATTTCCAACTCTGTTTTACAGGGAAAACTGCTGGAAATTCAAACCGGCAGTAGGTAACAGACTGAGAAACTAGAGTAAAATTTTCTCATGCACCCCATTCCCTTTGAGCAAGATGAACGAACGTGTATCCACTTGCTTAGTTCTGAGAGGAATGTGTGTGTGAAAGACATTCTTAAACTAGTTCGTAGGGAACAGAAAGTTTCTTTTCATTTGCAATCTACACTCCTCACATATATATGGGGAGGTACTAAGTCCAAATCTGTTTTACAGTGAATACTGCAGGAACTTCACCAGGCAATTAGAAACAGACTGAGAAACCAGAGTAAAAATTTCCACTGCAAACCGTTCCCTTTCTGCTAGATGAATGAACGTCTCTCCAAATGCTCAGTTCTGAGAGATATGATTGTGTGAATGCTGTTCTTCACCTAGCTTTTTGGGAACACAAATTTTCTTTTCAGTTGCAAACTACAATCCGTAAATATATATGGGGCGGGGCTAGCACCACCCCGATTTTACAGTGAAAAGTGCAGGAACTTCAAACCGGCACTAGGAAACAAACTGAGAAACCAGAGAAAAAGTTTCTCCTGCAACTCATTCCCTTTGTGCTAGATGAACGAACGTCGCCCCACATGATCAGTTCTGAAAGATATATTTGTGTGTAAGCCGTCCTTCACCTATCTTGTTTGGAACACAAATTTTCTTTCCAGTTGCAAACCCCACTCCGTAAATATATATGGGTAGGTATAAGCTCCAACTCGAATTTACAGTGAAAATTGCAGGAACTTCAAAACGGCACTATGAAACAAACAGTGAAACCAGGGTAAATTTACACTGCAACCCATTCCCTTTTTGCTAGGTGAATGAACGTCTCTCCACATGCTCAGGAGTGAGAGATAACTGTTTGTGAAAGAGGACCTTCACCTAGCTTGTTGGGAAACAAAGTATCTTTTCAGTTGCAAACAACAATTCATATATATATATAGGGACGAACAAGCTCCAACACGGTTTTAAATTGAAAACTGCGGGAAATTCAAACCGGCACTAGGAAACAGACTGAGAATTCAGAGTAAATGTTTCTCCGGCAACCCGTTCCGTTTGTGCTAGATGAACGAACTTCTCTCCACATGATCACTTCTGAGAGATATGAGTGTGTGAAAGCCGTTCTTCACCTAGCTTGTTGGGAACACAAAGTTTATTTTCAGTTGCCAAATACACTCCATACATATTTATGGGGAGGTAATATATTCAAATCAGTTTTACAGTGAAAACTGCAGGAACTTCAAACCAGCACTACGAAACAGACTGAGAAACCAGAGTAAAGTTTCTCCTGCAACCCGTTCCCTTTTTGCTACATGAACGAAAGTCTCTCCACATGCTCGGTTCTGAGAGATATCTGTGTGTGAAAGCAATACTTCACCTTAATTGTTGGGAACACAAACATTCTCTCCATTAGCAAACTACACTCTGTACATATATATGGGGATGTACTAGCTCCAAATCTATTTTACAGTGAAAATTGCAGGAAATTCAAACCGGCACTAGGAAATAGACTGAGAAACCAGAGTAAATGTGTCTCCTGCAAACCGTTCCTTTGTGCTTGATGAACGAACTTCTCTCACCATGCTCAGGTCTTAGAGATATGTGTGTGTGAAAGCCATACTTCACATCGCTTGTTTGGAACACAAAGATTGTTTTCAGTTGCAAACTACCCTCCATACATATATATGGAGAGGTAATAGTTCCAACTCGA
The DNA here is from genome assembly GCF_009834535.1 of Camelus ferus. Classification (NCBI taxonomy): domain Eukaryota; kingdom Metazoa; phylum Chordata; class Mammalia; order Artiodactyla; family Camelidae; genus Camelus; species Camelus ferus. The sequence goes on from NC_045699.1 coordinate 1,614,319, forward strand.
TTTTACAGATAAAACTGCAGGAACACCAAAACGACACTAGGAAACAGACTGAGAAACCAGAGTAATAGTTTCTCCTGCAACCCTTTCCCTTCATGCTAGATGAACGAAAGTCTATACACATGCTCAGTTCTGAGTGATAACAGTGTGTGAAAGCCTTCCTTCACCTATCTTGTTTGGAAAACACTGTTTCTTTAATTAGCAAACTACACTCAATACATATATATGGGGAGGTACTAGCTCCAAATCGGATTTACAGTGAAAAATGCAGGAAATTCAAACCGGCACTAGGAAACAGACTGAGTAACTGGAGTAAAAGTTTCTCCTGCAACCCGTTTCCTTTGTGCTTTATGGCAGAATATCTCTCCCTATTCTCGGTTCTGAGAGATATGTTTGTGTTAAAGCCGTCCTTCACACAGCTTGTTGGGAACACAAAGTTTATTTTCAGTTGCAAACTACAATTCCTATATATCTATGGGTTTGTACTAGATCCAACTCGGTTTTACAGTGAAAACTGCCGTAATTGCAAACCGGCACTTGGAAACAAACTGAGATACCAGAGTTGAAGTTTCTCCTGTAAACGGTTCCCTTTGTGCTAGATGAACGAACGTCTCTCCACATGCTCAGTTCTGAGAGATATGTGTGTGTGAAAGCCGTCCTTCATCTAGCTTGTTAGGAACAAATATTTTTTTTTAGTTGCTATATACACTCCATAAATATTTATCGGGAGGTATTATATCCTACTCGGTTTTACAGTGAAAACTTCAGGAAAATCCAACCGGCACTAGGAACCAGACTGAGAAAACAGAGTAAAAGTTTCTCCTGCAAACCTTTCCTTTTGTGCAAGATGAACGAAGTTCTCTCCCCATGCTCAATTATGAGAGATAATTTTGTGTGAATTCCGACCTTCACCTAGATTGTTGGGAACACAATGTTCCTTTTCAGGTGCCAAATACACTCCATACATATTTATGGGGTTGTACTTGCTCCAAATCTGCTTTACAGTGAAAACTGCAGGATCTTCAAACCGGCACTAGGAAACAGAATGAGAAATCAGAGTAAAATTTTCTCCTGCCACCCTTTCCCTTTGTGCTAGATGAACGAATGTCTCTCCCCATGCTCATGTAGAGAGATAATTGTATGTGAAAGCCTCACTTAACCTAGCTTGTTGGTAACACAAAGTTTCTTTTCAGTTGCAAACTATATTCCATATATATATATATGGGTATGTACAAGCCCAAATCGGTTTTACAGTGAAAATTGCTGGAATTTCAAACCGGCACTACGAAACAGACAGAGATACCAGAGTAAAAGTTTCTCCTGCAAACCTTTCCCTTTGTGAAAGATGAAAGAACTTCCCTCCAAATGCTAAGTTTGAGAGAGAACTTTGTGAAAGCCATTCTTCACCTAGCTTGTTGGGAACACAAATTTTCTTTTCAGTTGGAAACTAAACTGCATAAGTATATAAGGGTATGTACAAGCTCCAAATCGGTTTTACAGTGAAAATTGCTGGAACTTCAAACCAGCACTACGAAACAGACAGAGATACCAGAGTAAAAGTTTCTCCTGCATTCCGTTCACTTTGTGCTTGATGGAAGAACGTCTCTCCCCATGCTCTGTTCTGTAAGATATGTTTGTGTAAAAGCCGTCCTTCACATTGTTTGTTGGGAACACAAAGTTTATTTTCAGTTGCAAACTACACACAACACATATCTATGGGGTTGTACTAGCTCCAATTCGGTTTTACAGTGAAAACTGCAGGAAATTCAAACCAGTCTTTGGAACCAGACTGAGAAACCAGAGTAAAAGATTCTCCTGCAAACCTTTCACTTTGTGCAAGGTGAAAGAACTTCTCTCCCCATGCTAAGTTGAGAGAGAACTGTGTGAAAGCCGTTATTCACATAGCTTGTTGGGAACACAAAGTTTCTTTTCAGTTGCCAAATACACTCCATAAATATTTATGCTGAGGTAATATATCCAAATCGGTTTTACAATGAAAACTGCAGGAACTTCAAACCAGCACTACGAAACAGACTGAGAAACCAGAGTAAAATTTTCTCCTGCAACCCGTTTCCTTTTTGCTACATGAACGAAAGTCTCTCCACATGCTCAGTTCTGAGAGATAACTGTGTGTGAAAGCAATACTTCACCTAGCTTGTTGGGAACACAAAGATTCTTTCCATTAGCAAACTACACTCTGTACATATATATGGGGATGTACTAGCTCCAAATCTATTTTACAGTGAAAATTGCAGGAATATCAAACCGGCACTAGGAAACAGACTGAGAAACAAGAGTAAACGTTTCTCCTACAAACCGTTCCTTTGTGCTTGATGAACGAACTTCTCTCACCATGCTCAGGTCTTAGAGATATGTGTGTGTGAAAGCCATACTTCACATCGCTTGTTGGGAACACAAAGATTGTTTTCAGTTGCAAACTACCCTCCATACAAATATATGGAGAGGGTACTAGTTCCAACTCGATTTTACAGAGAAAACTGCAGGAACATCAAAACGACACTAGAAAACAGACTGAGAAACCAGAGTAATAGTATCCCCTGCAACCCGTTACCTTCATGCTAGATGAACGAAAGTCTATCCACATGCTCAGTTCTGAGAGATAAGTGTGTGTGAAAGCCTTCCTTCACTATCTTGTTTGGAAAACACGGTTGCTTTAATTTGAATACTACACTCATTACATATATATGGGGAGGTACTAGCTCTAACTTGAATTTACAGTGAAAAATGCAGGAAATTCAAACCGGCACTAGGAAACAGACTGAGTAACTGGAGTAAAAGTTTATCCTGCAACCCATTTCCTTTGTGCTTGATGGAAGAATATCTCTCCCCATGCTAGTTTCTGAGAGAAATATTTGTGTTAAAGCCGTCCTTCATATAGCTTGTTGGGAACTCAAAGTTTATTTTCAGTTGCAAACTACAATCCCTATATATCTATGGGTTTGTCCTAGATCCAACTCGGTTTTACAGTGAAAACTGCCGTAATTGCAAACCGGCACTTGGAAACAAACTGAGATACCAGAGTTGAAGTTTCTCCTGTAAACCATCCCCTGTGTGCTAGATGAACAAACGTCTCTCCCCGTGCTCAGTTCTGAGAGATATGTGTGTGTGAAAGCCGTCCTTCATGTAGCTTGTTAGGAACAAATATTTTTTTTTAGTTGCTATCTACCCTCCATAAATATTTATCGGGTGGTATTATATCCTACTCGGTTTTACAGTGAAAACTTCAGGAAATTCCAACCGGCACTAGGAACCAGACTGAGAAAACAGAGTAAAAGTTTCTCCTGCAAACCTTTCCTTTTGTGCAAGATGAACGAAGTTCTCTCCCCATGCTCAATTATGAGAGATAATTTTGTGTGAATCCGCCCTTCACCTAGATTGTTGGGAACACAAAATTTCTTTTCAGATGCCAAATACACTCCATACATATTTATGAGGTTGTACTAGCTCAAAATCTGCTTTACAGTAAAAATTGCAGGAAATTCAATCCGGCACTATGAAACAGAATGAGAAACCAGAGTAAAATTTTCTCCTTCAACCAGTTCTTTGTGCTTAATGAATGAATTTCTCTCCGCATGCTCAGGTCTGAGAGATAAACGTGAGTGAAAGCTGTTCCTTCACCTAGCTTTTTGGGAACACATAGATTCTTTTCAGTTGCAAATTTCTATCCATACAGTATATATAGGGAAGGTACTAATTTCCAACTCTGTTTTACAGGGAAAACTGCTGGAAATTCAAACCGGCAGTAGGTAAACAGACTGAGAAACTAGAGTAAAAGTTTTCTCATGCAACCCATTCCCTTTGAGCAAGATGAACGAACGTGTATCCAATTGCTTAGTTCTGAGAGGAATGTGTGTGTGAAAGACATTCTTAAACTAGTTCGTAGGGAACAGAAAGTTTCTTTTCATTTGCAATCTACACTCCTCACATATATATGGGGAAGTACTAAGTCCAAATATGTTTACAGTGAAAACTGCAGGAACTTCACCAGGCAATTAGAAACAGACTGAGAAACCAGAGTAAAAATTTCCACTGCAAACCGTTCCCTTTCTGCTAGATGAATGAACGTCTCTCCAAATGCTCAGTTCTGAGAGATATGATTGTGTGAATGCCTGTTCTTCACCTAGCTTTTGGGAACACAAATTTTCTTTTCAGTTGCAAACTACAATCCGTAATATATATGGGGCGGGACTAGCACCACCCTCGATTTTACAGTGAAAAGTGCAGGAACTTCAAACCGGCACTAGGAAACAAACTGAGAAACCAGAGAAAAAGTTTCTCCTGCAACTCATTCCCTTTGTGCTAGATGAACGAACGTCGCCCCACATGATCAGTTCTGAAAGATATATGTGTGTGTAAGCCGTCCTTCACCTATCTTGTTTGGAACACAATTTTCTTTCCAGTTGCAAACCCCACTCCGTAAATATATATGGGTAGGTATAAGCTCCAACTCGAATTTACAGTGAAAATTGCAGGAACTTCAAAACGGCACTATGAAACAGACAGTGAAACCAGGGTAAATTTACACTGCAACCCATTCCCTTTTTGCTAGGTGAATGAACGTCTCTCCACATGCTCAGGAGTGAGAGATAACTGTGTGTGAAAGAGGACCTTCACCTAGCTTGTTGGGAAAACAAAGTATCTTTTCAGTTGCAAACAACAATTCATATATATATATAGGGACGAACAAGCTCCAACACGGTTTTAAATTGAAAACTGCGGGAAATTCAAACGGCACTAGGAAACAGACTGAGAATTCAGAGTAAAATGTTTCTCCGGCAACCCGTTCGTTTGTGCTAGATGAACGAACTTCTCTCCACATGATCACTTCTGAGAGATATGAGTGTGTGAAAGCCGTTCTTCACCTAGCTTGTTGGGAACACAAAGTTTATTTTCAGTTGCCAAATACACTCCATACATATTTATGGGGAGGTAATATATTCAAATCAGTTTTACAGTGAAAACTGCAGGAACTTCAAACCAGCACTACGAAACAGACTGAGAAACCAGAGTAAAGTTTCTCCTGCAACCCGTTTCCTTTTTGCTACATGAACGAAAGTCTCTCCACATGCTCGGTTCTGAGAGATAACTGTGTGTGAAAGCAATACTTCACCTTAATTGTTGGGAAACACAAACATTCTCTCCATTAGCAAACTACACTCTGTACATATATATGGGGATGTACTAGCTCCAAATCTATTTTACAGTGAAAATTGCAGGAAATTCAAACCGGCACTAGGAAACAGACTGAGAAACCAGAGTAAATGTGTCTCCTGCAAACCGTTCCTTTGTGCTTGATGAACGAACTTCTCTCACCATGCTCAGGTCTTAGAGATATGTGTGTGTGAAAGCCATACTTCACATCGCTTGTTGGGAACACAAAGATTGTTTTCAGTTGCAAACTACCCTCCATACATATATATGGAGAGGTAATAGTTCCAACTCGATTTTACAGATAAAACTGCAGGAACATCCAAAACGACACTAGGAAACAGACTGAGAAACCAGAGTAATAGTTTCTCCTGCAACCCTTTCCCTTCATGCTAGATGAACGAAAGTCTATACACATGCTCAGTTCTGAGTGATAACAGTGTGTGAAAGCCTTCCTTCACCTATCTTGTTTGGAAAACACTGTTTCTTTAATTAGCAAACTACACTCAATACATATATATGGGGAGGTACTAGCTCCAAATCAGGATTTACAGTGAAAAATGCAGGAAATTCAAACCGGCACTAGGAAACAGACTGAGTAACTGGAGTAAAAGTTTCTCCTGCAACCCGTTTCCTTTGTGCTTTATGGCAGAGTATCTCTCCCTATTCTCGGTTCTGAGAGATATGTTTTGTGTTAAAGCCGTCCTTCACACAGCTTGTTGGGAACACAAAGTTTATTTTCAGTTGCAAACTACAATTCCTATATATCTATGGGTTTGTACTAGATCCAACTCGGTTTTACAGTGAAAAACTGCCGTAATTGCAAACCGGCACTTGGAAACAAACTGAGATACCAGAGTTGAAGTTTCTCCTGTAAACGGTTCCCTTTGTGCTAGATGAACGAACGTCTCTCCACATGCTCAGTTCTGAGAGATATGTGTGTGTGAAAGCCGTCCTTCATCTAGCTTGTTAGGAACAAATATTTTTTTTAGTTGCTATATACACTCCATAAATATTTATCGGGAGGTATTATATCCTACTCGGTTTTACAGTGAAAACTTCAGGAAAATCCAACCGGCACTAGGAACCAGACTGAGAAAACAGAGTAAAAGTTTCTCCTGCAAACCTTTCCTTTTGTGCAAGATGAACGAAGTTCTCTCCCCATGCTCAATTATGAGAGATAATTTTGTGTGAATTCCGACCTTCACCTAGATTGTTGGGAACACAATGTTCCTTTTCAGGTGCCAAATACACTCCATACATATTTATGGGGTTGTACTTGCTCCAAATCTGCTTTACAGTGAAAACTGCAGGATCTTCAAACCGGCACTAGGAAACAGAATGAGAAATCAGAGTAAAATTTTCTCCTGCCACCCTTTCCCTTTGTGCTAGATGAACGAATGTCTCTCCCATGCTCATGTAGAGAGATAATTGTATGTGAAAGCCTCACTTAACCTAGCTTGTTGGTAACACAAAGTTTCTTTTCAGTTGCAAACTATATTCCATATATATATATATGGGTATGTACAAGCCCAAATCGGTTTTACAGTGAAAATTGCTGGAATTTCAAACCGGCACTATGAAACAGACAGAGATACCAGAGTAAAAAGTTTCTCCTGCAAACCTTTCCCTTTGTGAAAGATGAAAGAACTTCCCTCCAAATGCTAAGTTTGAGAGAGAACTTTGTGAAAGCCATTCTTCACCTAGCTTGTTGGGAACACAAATTTTCTTTTCAGTTGGAAACTAAACTGCATAAATATATAAGGGTATGTACAAGCTCCAAATCGGTTTTACAGTGAAAATTGCTGGAACTTCAAACCAGCACTACGAAACAGACAGAGATACCAGAGTAAAAGTTTCTCCTGCATTCCGTTCACTTTGTGCTTGATGGAAGAACGTCTCTCCCCATGCTCTGTTCTGTAAGATATGTTTGTGTAAAAGCCGTCCTTCACATTGTTTGTTGGGAACACAAAGTTTATTTTCAGTTGCAAACTACACACAACACATATCTATGGGGTTGTACTAGCTCCAATTCGGTTTTACAGTGAAAACTGCAGGAAATTCAAACCAGTCTTTGGAACCAGACTGAGAAACCAGAGTAAAAGATTCTCCTGCAAACCTTTCACTTTGTGCAAGGTGAAAGAACTTCTCTCCCAATGCTAAGTTGAGAGAGAACTGTGCGAAAGCCGTTATTCACATAGCTTGTTGGGAACACAAAGTTCTTTTCAGTTGCCAAATACACTCCATAAATATTTATGCTGAGGTAATATATCCAAATCGGTTTTACAATGAAAACTGCAGGAACTTCAAACCAGCACTACGAAACAGACTGAGAAACCAGAGTAAAATTTTCTCCTGCAACCCGTTTCCTTTTTGCTACATGAACGAAAGTCTCTCCACATGCTCAGTTCTGAGAGATAACTGTGTGTGAAAGCAATACTTCACCTAGCTTGTTGGGAACACAGAGATTCTTTCCATTAGCAAACTACACTCTGTACATATATATGGGGATGTACTAGCTCCAAATCTATTTTACAGTGAAAATTGCAGGAATTTCAAACCGGCACTAGGAAACAGACTGAGAAACAAGAGTAAACGTTTCTCCTACAAACCGTTCCTTTGTGCTTGATGAACGAACTTCTCTCACCATGCTCAGGTCTTAGAGATATGTGTGTGTGAAAGCCATACTTCACATCGCTTGTTGGGAACACAAAGATTGTTTTCAGTTGCAAACTACCATCCATACAAATATATGGAGAGGTACTAGTTCCAACTCGATTTTACAGAGAAAACTGCAGGAACATCAAAACGACACTAGAAAACAGACTGAGAAACCAGAGTAATAGTATCTCCTGCAACCCGTTACCTTCATGCTAGATGAACGAAAGTCTATCCACATGCTCAGTTCTGAGAGATAAGTGTGTGTGAAAGCCTTCCTTCACTATCTTGTTTGGAAAACACGGTTGCTTTAATTTGAATACTACACTCATTACATATATATGGGGAGGTACTAGCTCCAACTTGAATTTACAGTGAAAAATGCAGGAAATTCAAACCGGCACTAGGAAACAGACTGAGTAACTGGAGTAAAATTTTATCCTGCAACACATTTCCTTTGTGCTTGATGCAAGAATATCTCTCCCCATGCTAGTTTCTGAGAGAAATATTTGTGTTAAAGCCGTCCTTCATATAGCTTGTTGGGAACACAAAGTTTATTTTCAGTTGCAAACTACAATCCCTATATATCTATGGGTTTGTTCTAGATCCAACACGGTTTTACAGTGAAAACTGCCGTAATTGCAAACCGGCACTTGGAAACAAACTGAGATACCAGAGTTGAAGTTTCTCCTGTAAACCATCCCCTTTGTGCTAGATGAACAAATGTCTCTCCCCGTGCTCAGTTCTGAGAGATATGTGTGTGTGAAAGCCGTCCTTCATGTAGCTTGTTAGGAAAAATATTTTTTTTTAGTTGCTCTCTACCCTCCATAAATATTTATCGGGTGGTATTATATCCTACTCGGTTTTACAGTGAAAACTTCAGGAAATTCCAACCGGCACTAGGAACCAGACTGAGAAAACAGAGTAAAACTTTCTCCTGCAAACCTTTCCTTTTGTGCAAGATGAACGAAGTTCTCTCCCCATGCTCAATTATGAGAGATAATTTTGTGTGAATTCCGACCTTCACCTAGATTGTTGGGAACACAATGTTCCTTTTCAGGTGCCAAATACACTCCATACATATTTATGGGGTTGTACTTGCTCCAAATCTGCTTTACAGTGAAAACTGCAGGATCTTCAAACCGGCACTAGGAAACAGAATGAGAATCAGAGTAAAATTTTCTCCTGCCACCCTTTCCCTTTGTGCTAGATGAACGAATGTCTCTCCCCATGCTCATGTAGAGAGATAATTGTATGTGAAAGCCTCACTTAACCTAGCTTGTTGGTAACACAAAGTTTCTTTCAGTTGCAAACTATATTCCATATATATATATATGGGTATGTACAAGCCCAAATCTGTTTTACAGTGAAAATTGCTGGAATTTCAAACCGGCACTACGAAACAGACAGAGATACCAGAGTAAAAGTTTCTCCTGCAAACCTTTCCCTTTGTGAAAGATGAAAGAACTTCCCTCCAAATGCTAAGTTTGAGAGAGAACTTTGTGAAAGCCATTCTTCACCTAGCTTGTTGGGAACACAAATTTTCTTTTCAGTTGGAAACTAAACTGCATAAATATATAAGGGTATGTACAAGCTCCAATCGGTTTACAGTGAAAATTGCTGGAACTTCAAACCAGCACTACGAAACAGACAGAGATACCAGAGTAAAGTTTCTCCTGCATTCCGTTCACTTTGTGCTTGATGGAAGAACGTCTCTCCCCATGCTCTGTTCTGTAAGATATGTTTGTGTAAAAGCCGTCCTTCACATTGTTTGTTGGGAACACAAAGTTTATTTTCAGTTGCAAACTACACACAACACATATCTATGGGGGTTGTACTAGCTCCAATTCGGTTTTACAGTGAAAACTGCAGGAAATTCAAACCAGTCTTTGGAACCAGACTGAGAAACCAGAGTAAAAGATTCTCCTGCAAACCTTTCACTTTGTGCAAGGTGAAAGAACTTCTCTCCCAATGCTAAGTTTGAGAGAGAACTGTGCGAAAGCTGTTATTCACATAGCTTGTTGGGAACACAAAGTTTCTTTTCAGTTGCCAAATACACTCCATAAATATTTATGCTGAGGTAATATATCCAAATCGGTTTTACAATGAAAACTGCAGGAACTTCAAACCAGCACTACGAAACAGACTGAGAAACCAGAGTAAAATTTTCTCCTGCAACCCGTTTCCTTTTTGCTACATGAACGAAAGTCTCTCCACATGCTCAGTTCTGAGAGATAACTGTGTGTGAAAGCAATACTTCACCTAGCTTGTTGGGAACACAGAGATTCTTTCCATTAGCAAACTACACTCTGTACATATATATGGGGATGTACTAGCTCCAAATCTATTTTACAGTGAAAATTGCAGGAATTTCAAACCGGCACTAGGAAACAGACTGAGAAACAAGAGTAAACGTTTCTCCTACAAACCGTTCCTTTGTGCTTGATGAACGAACTTCTCTCACCATGCTCAGGTCTTAGAGATATGTGTGTGTGAAAGCCATACTTCACATCGCTTGTTGGGAACACAAAGATTGTTTTCAGTTGCAAACTACCATCCATACAAATATATGGAGAGGTACTAGTTCCAACTCGATTTTACAGAGAAAACTGCAGGAACATCAAAACGACACTAGAAAACAGACTGAGAAACAAGAGTAATAGTATCCCCTGCAACCCGTTACCTTCATGCTAGATGAACGAAAGTCTATCCACATGCTCAGTTCTGAGAGATAAGTGTGTATGAAAGCCTTCCTTCACTATCTTGTTTGGAAAACACGGTTGCTTTAATTTGAATACTACACTCATTACATATATATGGGGAGGTACTAGCTCCAACTTGAATTTACAGTGAAAAATGCAGGAAAATCAAACCGGCACTAGGAAACAGACTGAGTAACTGGAGTAAAATTTTATCCTGCAACACATTTCCTTTGTGCTTGATGGAAGAATATCTCTCCCCATGCTAGTTTCTGAGAGAAATATTTGTGTTAAAGCCGTCCTTCATATAGCTTGTTGGGAACACAAAGTTTATTTTCAGTTGCAAACTACAATCCCTATATATCTATGGGTTTGTTCTAGATCCAACTCGGTTTTACAGTGAAAACTGCCGTAATTGCAAACCGGCACTTGGAAACAAACTGAGATACCAGAGTTGAAGTTTCTCCTGTAAACCATCCCCTTTGTGCTAGATGAACAAACGTCTCTCCCCGTGCTCAGTTCTGAGAGATATGTGTGTGTGAAAGCCGTCCTTCATCTAGCTTGTTAGGAACAAATATTTTTTTTTAGTTGCTATCTACCCTCCATAAATATTTATCGGGTGGTATTATATCTTACTCGGTTTTACAGTGAAAACTTCAGGAAATTCCAACCGGCACTAGGAACCAGACTGAGAAAACAGAGTAAAACTTTCTCCTGCAAACCTTTCCTTTTGTGCAAGATGAACGAAGTTCCCTCCCCATGCTCAATTATGAGATAATTTTGTGTGAATTCCGCCCTTCACCTAGATTGTTGGGAACACAATGTTCCTTTTCAGGTGCCAAATACACTCCATACATATTTATGGGGTTGTACTAGCTCCAAATCTTCTTTACAGTGAAAATTGCAGGAAATTCAAACCGGCACTATGAAACAGAATGAGAAACCAGAGTAAAATTTTCTCCTTCAACCAGTTCTTTGTGCTTAATGAATGAACTTCTCTCCGCATGCTCAGGTCTGAGAGATAAACGTGAGTGAAAGCGGTCCTTAACCTAGCTTTTTGGGAACACATAGATTCTTTTCAGTTGCAAATTTCTATCCATACATATATATAGGGAGGTACTATTTCCAACTCGCTTTTACAGGGTAAACTGCTGGAAATTCAAACCGGCAGTAGGAAACAGACTGAGAAACTAGAGTAATAGTTTCTCCTGCACCCCATTCCCTTTGTGCAAGATGAACGAAAGTGTATCCACTTGCTTAGTTCTGAGAAGAATGTGTGTGTGAAAGACATTCTTAAACTCGTTCGTAGGGAACAGAAAGTTTCTTTTCATTTGCAATCTACACTCCTCACCATATATATGGGGAGGTACTAAGTCCAAATCTGTTTTACAGTGAAAACTGCAGGAACTTCACCAGGCAATTAGAAACAGACTGAGAAACCAGAGTAAAAATTTCCACTGCAAACCGTTCCCTTTCTGCTAGATGAATGAACGTCTCTCCAAATGCTCAGTTCTGAGAGATATGATTGTGTGAATGCCGTTCTTCACCTAGCTTTTTGGGAACACAAATTTTCTTTTCAGTTGCAAACTACAATCCGTAAATATATATGGGGCCGGGACCTAGCACCACCTCGATTTTACAGTGAAAAGTGCAGGAACTTCAAACCGGCACTAGGAAACAAGCTGAGAAACCAGAGAAAAAGTTCTCCTGCAACTCATTCCCTTTGTGCTAGATGAACGAACGTCGCCCCACATGATCTGTTCTGAAAGATATATGTGTGTGTAAGCCGTCATTCACCTATCTTGTTTGGAAAACAAATTTTCTTTCCAGTTGCAAACCCCACTCCGTAAATATATATGGGTAGGTATAAACTCCAACTCGAATTTACAGTGAAAATTGCAGGAACTTCAAAACGGCACTATGAAACAAACAGTGAATCCATGGTAAATTTACACTGCAACCCATTCACTTTTTGCTAGGTGAATGAACGTCTCTCCACATGCTCAGGAGTGAGAGATAACTGTGTGTGAAAGAGGACCTTCACCTAGCTTGTTGGGAAACAAAGTATCTTTTCAGTTGCAAACAACAATTCATATATATATATAGGGACGAACAAGCTCCAACACGGTTTTTAAATTGAAAATTGCAGGAAATTCAAACCGGCACTAGGAAACAGACTGAGAATTCAGAGTAAAAGTTTCTCCGGCATCCCGTTCCATTTGGGCTAGATGAACGAACTTCTCTCCACATGATCCCTTCTGAGAGATATGAGTGTGTGAAAGCCGTTCTTTATCCAGCTTGTTGGAAAGAAAAAGTTTCTTTTCAGTTGCAAATTACACTCAATACATAATATGGGGATGGTAGTAAACTCCAATCTTTTTTACTGTGAAAAATGCAAGAAATTCATATGGGCACTTGGAAACAGACTGAGAAATCAGAGTAAAATTTCTCCTGCAAATGGTTAACCTTTGTGTCTAGATGAACGAACGACTCCCCCATGCTGAATTCTGAGATATAAGTGTGTGTGTAAGCCTTCCTTCAAACTACCATGTTGGGAACACAAATTTACTATTCAGTTGAAAACTACACTCCATAAATATATATGGGAGTTAGTAGCTCCAACAATGTTTACAGTGAAAACTGCAGGAAATTCTAACTGGCACAAGGAAACAGACTGAGAAACCAGAGTAATTGTTTCCCCCACAACGTTCCCTAGGTGATAGATGAACGAAACTTTTCTACACTGCTCAGTTCTGAGAGATATGTGTGTTGAAAGCCGTCTTTCACCTATCTTGTTGGGAACACAATGATTCTTTTAAGTTTGCAAACTACACTTCATACATATATATGGGTAGGGTACCAGCTCCAACACGGTTTTTACAGTTGAACATTGCAGGAAGACATCCAAAACTGGCACTAGGAACCAGACTGAGAATCCAGACTCTTTCTTTGTAAAGTTTCTCCTGCACCAACCATTCCTTTGTACTTGATGAATGATGAACTTCTCTCCCCATGTTCTAGTCTGAGAGATATGTGGTGTGTGAAAGCCGTACTTCATATCCCTTGTTGGGACCACCAATGTTTCTTTTCAGTTGCAAAACTATACTCCATCTTATAGTATATTGCGGTTAGATACTAGTTTCCAACTCGTTTCTTAAAGTGAATGAATAACTGTAGGACATCAAACCTGCCCCAATACAAACAGATTGAGAAACCAGAGTAAAATTTCTCCTGCAACCCGTTCCCTTTGTGCTACATGAAAGAAATATTCTCCCCGTGCTCATTTCTGAGAGATATATGTGTGTGAAAGCCGTCCTTCACCTAGCTTGTTGGGAACACAAATTTTTTTTTGTTGTTAACTACACTCCATTCATATTTATGGGGAGTTACTATATCCAACTCGGGTTTACAGTGAAAACTGCTGGAAAATCACACCGGTACTAGGAACCAGACTGATAAACCAGAGTAAAAGTTTCTCATAAAAACCTTTTCGTTTGTGCAAGATGAAAGAAATTCTCTCCCCATGCTCAGTTCTGAGAGATAACTGTGTGTGAAAGCCGTCTTCACTTATCTTGTTGGGAACACAAAGTTCCTTTTCAGTTGCCAAATACACTCCATAAATATATATGGGGATGTACTAGTTCCAAATCTGTTTTACAGTGAAAATTGCAGGAAATTCAAACCGGCACTAGGAAACAGACAATGAAACAACAGTAAAATTTTGTCCTGCAACCCGTTCTTTGTGCTTGATGAACGAACGTCTCTCCACATGCTAAGTTCTGAGACATATGATTGTGTGAATTCTGTCCTTCAACTAGCTTGTTGGGAACACAAAGTTTCTTTTCAGTTGCAATCTACAATCCATATATATATATAGGGAGGGACTAGCACCAACTCGAATTTACAGTGAAACCTGCAGGAACTTCAAACCGGCACTAGGAAACAGAATGAGAAACCAGAGTAAAATTTTCTCCTGCAACCCGTTCAGGTTTTGCTAGATGAATGAACGTCTCTCCCCATGCTCATGTAGAGAGATAAGTGTGTGTGAAAGCCTCACTTATCCTAGCTTGTTGGGAACACAAAGTTTTTTTCTTTGTAAACTACACTCCATAATATATATGGATGTACTAGCTCCAAATCGGTTTTACAGTGAAAACTGCCGGAATTTCAATCCGGCACAGGAAACATACTGGACCAGAGTTAAAGTTTCTCCTGCAAAATTTCCCTTTGCTAGATGAACGAAAAACACCCCCCATGCTCAGTTGAGAGATATGTGTGTGAAAGCCGTACTTCATATCGCTTTTGGGAACAAAATTTTTTCAGTTGCAAATACACTCCATAATATATTTTGGGGAGGTACAATCCAAATCGATTTTACAGTGAAAATTGCAGGAACTCAAAAGGCACTACGAAACACTGAGAAACAGAGTAAAATTTTCTCCTGCAACCGTTCCTTTGCTAGATGAACGAACGTCTCTCACATGCCCATTCTGAGAGATAACTGTGTGTGAAAGCCTACCTTCACCTATCTTCTTGGAACACACTGTTTCTTTAATTTGGAACTACACTCAATACAATTTATGAGGATATTAGCAACTCAGATTACAGTGAAAACTGCAGGAAATTCAAACCGGCACTAGGAAAAAGACTGAGAACTAGAGTAAAAGATTCTCCAGCAAACCGTTCCTTTGTGCTTG